>NC_061473.1:10600000-10871041 GCF_022581195.2 Helicoverpa zea | reverse complement strand
GCAGTGACAAGCGTGTCGTCCGCATAACACGTCAAGTCGGCGCCCGACGGGAGTTCGCCTCTCAGCACCCAATCGTAACCGATGTTCCACAGGAGCGGCCCCAGCACCGATCCCTGTGGAACACCGCACGTCATGAGGTGCCGACCGGCACCGTCATGTCCCCGATATGTGACGCATCTACCTTCTAGGTAGGCCCCTACTGTGCGACGGAGGTAGGGAGGCACGCGGTGATATCTCAGTGCCTCCCGAATACAGCTCCAGGGCAGGGTGTTGAACGCGTTGGAGATGTCTAAAGACACCGCCAACACCACCCCACCCTGGGACACCGTCTCCTCCGCCAGGGCTCTCACGCGCATTATGGCGTCTACGGTGGAGCGCCCGCGACGAAAACCAAACTGGTTGTCGTCCAGGTCCGGCCCCTCTCTGCACAAGTGGCTGACGAGGCGATCTGCGATGACACGCTCAAAGAGTTTGCCCGCCTCGTCGAGCAGCACTATGGGCCGGTACGCGGACGGCGAGTCCGCGGGGCGCCCCTCCTTCCTGAGCAGGACCAGCCTCCCCTCCTTCCACACACTGGGAAACTGACCCTGCTCGAGACATGCCGTGAAGAGCCCTCTCAGCTGGGGCTCTAGCTCCTTCAGAGCCAGGACGAGAGCTCGGCCAGGAACTCCGTCGGGTCCGGGCGCCGTGTTCTTAGCCCGGAGCCGCGACACGGCCGCTCTCGTCTCTGCTTGCGTCACCTCGGGGACATCGGTGCTCTCCTCTTCGGGAGAGTCTGTGGCCGAGGGTGAAGCCATCGTCGGGGGAACGTGTCCCGCTCGCTCAGGGAAGAGCGCCAATACGACCGCCCCTAGCAGCTGGGGCTGCATGCTCTGCACCAGTGGAGGCGCCCATGCACGCAGCTTGCCCCGTACCCAACGGTAGGGGCGGCCCTAACCTAACCTAACCTTTTTTTTTTTTTTTTTTTTTTTTTCTCGGGGGGAAATCCTCATGGACTTCCTCCGCCTGGGGAGAGGCGGAGGGGTGTGCCGGACTCTTACCGGCTAAAACCCCCCTGTGTCCTCCTTACACGTGGGCGCGGGGCCGCGGGAATCCAAATTCTTCCGCAGCCCCGCACTGGTGCTGGCCCGCCTTGCGGGCCTCGCCTCGGGCACGGGGGAGTGAGGTGTTAAACTCCCCCGTGCAACGCCTCAGAGGCGCGCGTCGACACCCGCGCGCGCCTCCGCCTCGGGTCCGTTGAATAGGGGGCGGGGACTTCCCCAAGTCCTTCGCCCCTGGACCCGTTCATGGGGGGCGGAAGAGGGCGTTGTCTGCCCTCCTCCGGCGCCCGGAGCGCCTGCTGCGGGCGGGATCGGCAGTTGAAATCTCCCTCTCCCGTTCCGCAGCTTCCCTCTGCGACATCACGTCCTCGCAGAAGGACACCACTGCGTCCCACGACTCTGCGCTGCCGACCATCTTCCGTACCACGGCCGGCAGCGACAGATCGCCTCCTACTTCATTTGTGAGGACACGGCGCTGCTCCTCCCAAGCAACACACTGAACGAACGTGTGTTGCGCCGTGTCCTCCCCGCCATGGACGCAGTGGTGGCACCGAGCGTCCGGCTCCCTGCCTATGCGACACAGGTACTTGCCGAAGCAGCCGTGCCCCGACAGCACCTGCGTCACCCTGAACGACAGGGAGCCGTGCCTTCTCCCGAGCCAGTCGTCGAGCACTGGCCGGATCGCCTCGACGGTGGCGAGGCCGGCGGTAGGGCGCAGAAGCCTCTGCCGCCATTCCGCCACCAAGACCTGACGGAGCTCTGCTCGGCGCTGCGCTATCTGCCGCTGCACCGGCCTCGAGTCCCGTGCCCGCTCTTCCTCGCGCCACCGATACAGCGACGCGAGTACTTTAGCCTCTAGGTCCCAGGGCGGGGATCCGGCCAGGACGCAAGCCGCCTCGTAGGAAATCGTGCGATACCCGCGGACGACTCTGACGGCCATCGCCCTCTGCGGTCTGCGCAGAATGGCTAGAGTGCTGGCCGCCAGGTCCATCGCCCACACAGGGGCCCCATATAGGGCCATGGACCGCACGATTCCCACGTACAACCGCCTACAGGCGGCGCTCGGGCCCCCCATGTTAGGAAGCAACGTTGACAGCGCGCCCGCTGCACCCATCAGCTAACCTAACCTAACCTAACCTAACCCAAAAGTAACCCATCCTACCCATCCATCCAAAACCCCCTTGTGTCCTCCTTGCACGTGTGCGCGGGGCCGCGGGAATCCAGATTCTTCCGCAGCCCCACACTAGTGCTGGCCCTCGCACGGGCCTCGTCTCTTGCACGGGGTAGTGAGGTGTTCGCCTACCCCGTGCATCATCTCAGGGGCACGCGCCGACACACGCGCGTGCCACCGCCTTGGGTCCACTGAGTAGGGGCGGGAACTTCCCCAAGTCCCTCGCCCCTGAACCCATTCATGGGGGGCGGAAGAGGGCGTTGTCCGCCCTTCTCCTGCGCCCGGTGCGCCTTCTGCGACCGGGGAAGGGAGTCAAAATCTCCCTCTCCCGTTCCGCAGATTCCTTCTGCGACATCACGTCCTCGCAAAAGGAAACCACCGCGTCCCACGACTCTGCACTGCCGACCATCCTCCGCACCACAGCCGGCAGCGACAGATCGTCTCCGATTTCGTTTGTGAGGACACGGCGCTGCTCTTCCCAAGCTACACACTCAGCGAGCGTGTGTTGCGCCGTGTCCTCCCCGCAATGGACGCAGTGGTGACACCGAGCGTCCAGCTCCCTGTCTAAGCGACACAAAAACTTGCCGAAGCACCCATGCCCCGACAGTACCTGCGTCACCCTGAATGACAGGGAGCCGTGCCCTCTCCCGAGCCAGTCGTCGAGTACTGGCCGGATCGCCTCGACGGTAGCAAGGCCGGCGGTAGGGCGCATCAGCCTTTGCCGCCATTCCGCCACTAGGACTTGACGGAGCTCCTCTCGGCGCAGCTCGATCTCCCGCTGCACCGGCATCGAGCCCCGTACCCGCTCTTCCTCGCGCCATCGGTATAATGACGCGACTACTTTCGCCTCTAGGTCCCAGGGCGGGGATCCGGCCAGGACACAAGCCGCCTCGTAGGAAATCGTGCGGTACCCTCGGATGACTCTGACGGCCATCGCCCTCTGCGGTTTGCGCAGGATGGCGAGCGTGCCGGCCGTCATGTCCATCGCCCACACGGGGGCCCCATATAGGGCCATGGACCGCACGATTCCCACGTACAACCGCCTACAGGCGGCGCTCGGTCCCCCCAAGTTGGACAACGATTGTACAACGATGTTCAACGATGATAGCGCGCCCGCAGCGCCCATCAGCTTGGGCGTCAGCCGCCGGAAGTGAGGCCCGAATTCCCATTGGCTGTCGAGCACCAAGCCCAGGTACTTCATGGTGGGGCCGACAGCGATCCGGGCCCCGCTGACCACGATGTGTGATCCCGGCGGCGGCGCACGTCGGGGAACACCATGGAACACGATGGCCTCCGACTTGTTTAGGGCCACCTCCAGGCCCAGGCGCCGGATGCGGTTCACCACCTGTGAAACCGCAGCTGTGGCTATCAACGTCGCTTCCCTGTGCGAGCTCCCCCGGGCAGTGACAAGCGTGTCGTCCGCATAACACGTCATGTCGGCGCCCGGTGTGAGCTCACCCCTTAGCACCCAGTCGTAGCCGATGTTCCACAGGAGGGGTCCCAAGACCGATCCCTGCGGAACACCGCACGACATAAGGTGCCGACCGGCACCGTCACGTCCCCGAAAACTGACGCATCTGCCCTCCAGGTAAGCCCCTACTATACGGCGGAGATAGGGAGGAACTCGATGGTATTTGAGAGCCTCCCGAATGCAACTCGAGGGAAGGGTGTTAAATGCGTTGGAGATGTCTAAGGACACCGCCAGCACCACCCCACCCCGGGACACAGTCTCCTCCGCCAGGGCCCTCACGCGCATGATGGCGTCTATGGTGGAGCGCCCCCGACGAAAACCGAATTGGTTGTCGTCCAGATCCGGCCCCTCTCTGCACAAGTGGCTGACGAGGCGATCTGCTATGATGCGCTCAAAGAGTTTTCCCGCCTCGTCGAGCAGCACTATGGGCCGATACGCGGACGGCGAGTCCGCGGGGTGCCCCTCCTTCCTGAGCAGCACCAGCCTCCCCTCCTTCCACACATTGGGAAACTGACCCTGCTCGAGACAAGCCGTGAGGAGCCCCCTCAGCTGGGGCTCCAGCTCCTTCAGGGCCAGGACGAGAGCTCGACCAGGAACTCCATCGGGTCCCGGAGCTGTGTTCTTAGCCCGAAGTCGCGACACGGCCGCTCTCGTCCCTGCTTGCGTCACCTCGGGGACATCGGTGTTCTCCTCTTCTGAAGAACCTGTGGCTGGGGGCGACGCCATCGCCGGGGGAATGTGTTCCGCTCTCTCAGGGAAGAGGGCCGATATCACCACCTCTAGCAACTGGGGTTGCATACTTTGTACCAGTGGAGGCGCCCAGGGCCGTAGCTTGCCGCGTACCCATCGGTAGGGGTGCCCCCACGGGTCCCGGTCTAGAGACCCCAGCAGCTCCTCCCTGGCACGCGACTTAGAGTCGCCGATGGCCAGCCACAGAGTCTCCTTGGACGCGCGGTACACCTCATACATCGCGTCTTCTTCGACGGGATTCCTTCGACGTCGTCTCCGGTATCGTGTGTACTCGCGGCGAGCCGCAACGCACTCGACACGAAGCCGTGCGATTTCATCAGTCCACCAGTACACCTGGCGCCTTGCGGACTGTTGGCGGTCACGGGGCATGGAAGCGTCGCAGATCTGCGTCATCGCCCCGCGAAACCGCAGCGCCACCGCGTCGACGTCGATGGGGCCGTCCGTCGTCGACTCCCAAATCCAGGACTGGACTAAGGCAGCTTCCTCGAGTAGTTCCTTGTCAATGCGCTTAAGCGCCCAGCGCGGGCCGTCGCTAATCGGGGTTGTTGGATGGCGGCCGTTTACGGTCTGGGCAGAGACGTCGAACCGGATATACCGATGGTCCGACAGCGTCTCCACCTCCACGGCGACATGCCAGTCGCGGACTCGGCTGGCGACAGAGGGGCTCGCAAACGAGACATCCACTATCGACCCGCCCCGCTGCCGCACGCACGTGTATTCTGAACCCCTATTCAGGACGACCAGACCAGTCGTCACCGCCCACTCTTCTTCATGCTCTGGAGGAGAAGATCCTGAGCTCTGGCACAGTGGTTAATGTTGCCCTGGAGGAAATGGAATTGAGCCATTATTGACTTTCCATTCCCTCGGCAACGGTCCTGGGCCGGGAGTCGGCCGCGGAGCAACTAGCCTGCGGGGGCGGCGAGGTTTCCCCGGCAGGTTTAGAGCTCTTCTTTTTCTTCTTGGCCTTGCTGGCAGGTGCGCCGCAGGCTCCTCCGCCCAATTTGTGTCCCGCTGGCTTCCCTGCAGCCGAACACACGCTGCAGTTGAGCGGCGCGGAACACTGGGCCGCCTTGTGGGCGGGCTGACCGCAGCGATAGCAAAGGTCACTACGGTCAACTTCAGCAGTGCACTTTGCTCGGACGTGCCCCTTCTCCAGGCACCGGAAGCACCGCAAAGCCCGGGGCTGCAGGAGCTTAACTCTCGCTGATACCCAGCCCACCAGCAATCTGCCGTTATCGGCTATCTTCTTTGCCGACGCAACAGGACACCGAACCCATACTACGCCGAGTCCGGTGGCGTCGGCGCGTATATCGCCGGCACGTACCTTTTCTGGCAGACACTCACCGCTTCGGGCAACGGCCGCCACCACCTCTTCAGAGGTCACGGAGTCGTCCAGACCAGCAATTCGCACCTCTGCGGTTTTGACTGGCCTGGAGACCCGAACGTCCTCAGGGTTGAGGACCTCCCTCATCTTGGCGGCAAGAGCGTCCGCCTTTTCGGCACTGTCGCTTCCAGTACCAGCCACCTCAAATAGCCGTGCACCCGTGGCAGCTTGCCTGAGGGTAACGGACTGCAGGCCAAGATCTGATAATTTGATCTTGGCCTTGGCCTCGGCAATAACCGACTGGTACGTCACGCCCCGTTCCACAGCTCCGGGCTGTAACGTGAGCGTCACAGCTTCGGATCGCGGAGCACGTACAGCCGGCACTTTGCGACCATCTTTGGTAGACCGTCGTGCAGATTGGGCCCCCTTTGCAGTTAAGCTGGTGGCGCGCGCTACTGCTGACGCCTTCTTAGCGGCTTTGCGAGCCTTTTTACGGCCAACCACCTTCGCCCAAGTCTCACCCTTAGACCCAGAGGTTCCTGACTCGTCATTCGGGGGGGCTCCCTCCGCGGGCTTCCCCACAGGTCTCGGCGGCCCTTCAGCCCTTCGAGAGTCGGCTGCTAGGGGTGGACGGAGGATTTCCGCAGGAAGACGCTGGGAAATTGCCTCCAGTCGAGCATTGACCATGCTCCCGCACTGGAGCATGCAGAGTCGGACAATACGTTCGACTTCCTCAACCCTTTGAGGGCTTGCCGGTTGCGCTGGGGGAGACGGTGCTACTGCGTCTGTGCTTTCGACGGACTTGTGTCGCTGGTGCTGCTCGCTCAGCATGGCGACTTGCTGCCGCAAGTCTTCCAGGTCTCTTCGGAGACGGCCGTTCTCCTCCTGCAATTTCGTGACTTCGTCAGAGGCCGTCCTATTGAGAAGGAGGCCAATAGCCTCCTTGATGTCACCTGCGGCCTCTTTCAAGCCACGGGTGAAAGTACCTTTCAGGCTGCCAGATTTGGTAGCAACCTTCAGTACTAAGTCCACCCCGTCCAAGGCCAGTTGGCTCAGAACTAACGCCGATGGCTCACCCCCTTCTGCTGCCAGAGCAGCACGTCGCTCACGTGCGCGACTAGACATTAGCGACACTTCGTCGGCTGCGACGACCTTCCGCTGCTCCCTTTTGGCGGCGTTAAGTTCCGCTTTGGTGCTCCCTAGTGAGGTGCAACTCTCGACCCCGGGGTCCTCACTAGAGACCCCCATTTCGTAGTCTGTCCCGCTGGCCACTGAGTTCTTGGAGCGCAGGAACCTTCCATGCGCATCCCTCTGCGGCTGCGAACCAGTTGCCTTTCTCGAGGCCGCCGTTGCCGACGTCCTCTTGGGGGCTGGCAGGCCTTCCTCATCGGAGGACAAGCCTGCTGACCCAGCCTCCAGAGCAGGGTCGCGTGGGCGTTTCTCACGCGTCCTCCCGCCTCCACTTTTCTTTTTACCGCTGCCAGTAACATTATCGGCAACAGGGGCCTGGTCGCCTACCCCTGCGCGTCCATCGGTAACCAATTTAACACTCGCAGGCCCGGATACCTGCGAGCGCCGGGCGTCAGCCGGGTCGCATGACAAAACACATTCAATATCGGACATTTTCATATTACGATTTGGGTGGTTACGCACATCACTTCCCCAAGGTGATGCGGCCGTTCTTTTCGGGAGGGTATTTGGTCCTCCCGAGGCCAACGTGTGCCCCTGGTGCAAGATATACCGCCCGCTGTTCGGTGAAAGTAAAAGCTACTTAAACCAATTTTTTTTTTTTTTTTTTGTAATTTTTTTTTGTTTTTTTTTTTGTTTTTTTTTTGTTTTTTTTTTTTTTTTTTTTTTTTCTTTTTTTTTTTTTCTAAATCTACCTTATGTCTACCTTATACCTAACTTAACCTAAGCACCCCCTCGGGCACGACTGCCCCCATAGACAGCAAGTTGCTCCTCAACTTGCTGTCTTACCACCTCGGACTACGTGGCGTAGCAACACGCCACGGCGTCCCCTAGACCGCGGATTGTAAGACGCTCCGCGGCCTACACCTCCTCGCTCCCTATGTGCACTCTGCGGCTGCAGAGCGTCTATAGGGAGCCCTCGGGAGCGACTCCTCCGCTCCTGCCGAAATTAGCCACGGACAACAATCTCCTCTATCCCACCCCCCGCGAAGAGATTATTGTCCGTGCCCAGGGTGCACCGGCCCGGTGACTGCTCTTCCCCTAGGACGTATCCACAGGGACCAGCAGTTGCCGAGCACACGGGGAGGTTTTCTGGCAGGCACCCCAAAAGTAACCTATCCTAACCTAACCCAAAACTAACCTTTTTTTTTTTTTTTTTTTCTCGGGGGGAAATCCTCATGGACTTCCTCCGCCTGGGGAGAGGCGGAGGGGTGTGCCGGACTCTTACCGGCTAAAACCCCCCTGTGTCCTCCTTACACGTGGGCGCGGGGCCGCGGGAATCCAAATTCTTCCGCAGCCCCGCACTGGTGCTGGCCCGCCTTGCGGGCCTCGCCTCGGGCACGGGGGAGTGAGGTGTTAAACTCCCCCGTGCAACGCCTCAGAGGCGCGCGTCGACACCCGCGCGCGCCTCCGCCTCGGGTCCGTTGAATAGGGGGCGGGGACTTCCCCAAGTCCTTCGCCCCTGGACCCGTTCATGGGGGGCGGAAGAGGGCGTTGTCTGCCCTCCTCCGGCGCCCGGAGCGCCTGCTGCGGGCGGGATCGGCAGTTGAAATCTCCCTCTCCCGTTCCGCAGCTTCCTTCTGCGACATCACGTCCTCGCAGAAGGACACCACTGCGTCCCACGACTCTGCGCTGCCGACCATCTTCCGTACCACGGCCGGCAGCGACAGATCGCCTCCTACTTCATTTGTGAGGACACGGCGCTGCTCCTCCCAAGCAACACACTGAACGAACGTGTGTTGCGCCGTGTCCTCCCCGCCATGGACGCAGTGGTGGCACCGAGCGTCCGGCTCCCTGCCTATGCGACACAGGTACTTGCCGAAGAACCCAAAACTAACCTAACTTAACCCAAAACTAACCTAACCAAAAACCTTTTTTTTGGGAGGGGGAAATTCTCATGGAGTTCGTCCGCCTGGGGAGAGGCGGAGGGGTATGCCGGACTTTTACCGGCGAAAAGCCCCCTTGTGTCCTCCTTGCACGTGTGCGCGGGGCCGCGGGAATCCAGATTCTTCCGCAGCCCCACACTAGTGCTGGCCCTCGCACAGGCCTCGTCTCTTGCACGGGGTAGTGAGGTGTTCGCCAACCCCGTGCATCGCCTCAGGGGCACGCGCCGACACACGCGCGTGCCACCGCCTCGGGTCCACTGAGTAGGGGCGAGAACTTCCCCAAGTCCCTCGCCCCTGAACCCATTCATGGGGGGCGGAAGAGGGTGTTGTCCGCCTTTCTCCAGCGCCCGGTGCGCCTTCTGCGACCGGGGAAGGGAGTCAAAATCTCCCTCTCCCGTTCCGCAGATTCCTTCTGCGACATCACTTCCTCGCAAAAGGAAACCACCGCGTCCCACGACTTTGCACTGCTGACCATCCTCCGCACCACAGCCGGCAGCGACAGATCGTCTCCAATTTCGTTTGTGAGGATACGTCGCTGTTTCTCCCAAGCTACACACTCAGCGAGCGTGTGTTGCTCCGTGTCCTCCCCGCAATGGACGTAGTGGCGACACCGAGCGTCCGGCTCCCTGTCTAAGCGACACAGGAACTTGCCGAAGCACCCATGCCCCGAAAGTACCTGCGTCACCCTGAATGACAGGGAGCCGTGCCCTCTCCCGAGTCAGTCGTCGAGTACTGGCCGGATCGCCTCGACGGTAGCAAGGCCGGCGGTAGGGCGCATCAGCCTTTGCCGCCATTCCGCCACTAGGACTCGACGGAGCTCCTCTCGGCGTAGCTCGATCACCCGCTGCACCGGCCTCGAGCCCCGTACCCGTTCTTCCTCGCGCCATCGGTACAATGACGCGAGTACTTTCGCCTCTAGGTCCCAGGGCGGGGATCCGGCCAATACGCAAGCCGTCTCGTAGGAAATCGTGCGGTACCCTCGGATGACTCTGACGGCCATCGCCCTCTGCGGTTTACGCAAGATGGTGAGAGGGCCGGCCGTCATGTCCATCGCCCACACGGGGGCCCCATATAGGGCCATGGACCGCACGATTCCCACGTACAACCGCCTACAGGCGGCGCTCGATCCCCCCAAGTTGGGAAGCAACGATGATAGCGCGCCCGCAGCACCCATCAGCTTGGCCGTCAGCCACCGGAAGTGAGGCCCGAATTCACATCGGCTGTCGAGCACCAAGCCCAGGTACTTCATGGTGGGGCCGACAGCGATCCGGGCCCCGCTGACCACGATGTGTGATCCCGGCGGCGGCGCACGTCGGGGACCATGAAACACGATGGCCACCGACTTGTTTAAGGCCACCTCCAGGCCCAGGCGCCGGATCTAGACACACGGCAGTGTGTCCGCCAAGTTCGAGCAAAAAAAGCGACACACCGGCCGTGGGTTATATTACACGAACCATTTCGGGCCAAATTCGACCCCCCTGTAACTCAAAATCTATTTTATTTACGCATATCAAATTTCTAGTATCTATTGAGACCCCCTCACTTATCTAAAATACAAAATTTCATTAATATACCTATTGTAGGTCTTGAGATATTGACGTCAGAAAATCTCTATTTTTACTATACACTCACTGACTGACTGATTCACTGACTCACTCATCAAAAACCTAGACCACTTCCAATGGTCGTATTGACTTGAAATTTGGCATGGAGGTAGGTCTTTATGTCAAGGTAAAGGGAAAAATCTGAAAATGGCCAAGTGTGAGTCGGTTTCAAAATAATGAAGGTGTTTTATACCCGGTGTAAATTTATACCCCTAAGGAACTAAAACGAACTAAATTTATCTATATTTATATAATATATCTTCGAATGGTTTGTATTTAGTTTAGTTAGAAGTAAAATAGTGTAGTTAGAAGTAAAATAAAAATCTGAAAACGGCCAAGTGTGAATCACTTTCGAAAATAACGAATGTGTAACTTTGATCCACGAACATAATATATGATAACATGTCATGTCAGTCAGTTGGTAAATCTAGTCCATTTAGTTAATCTAGTTCATTTCTTTGTAAGAAACATAGTGCATATTAAAAAATCTAAAAGATAGTATAAATGAGACATTCCTTTAACTAACTTCATCATAAGAAAAAAATAAAATAAACAACCTTACAAAAATGTGAAAGACTGCCAAGTTCGATAATATGGGAATGCTTCGCCTATAAAAGAAGTGAGATCTGAATAAGTACCAAGTTCCATACACATACCTCAGTTAAAAATAGTTACTTTTTAATGATGTTACTTGGCAAGTTTTAATAGAAAATTAAATACTTGATTCATTGCGTTTAGTAGGTTTATAACAAGGTGTATGAAAACTTTCCAAGTAACATCATTAAAAAGTAACTATTACGAGTGACTAATAAAGCAAATACAGATGCGGTAAATAATAAAGCTACCACAGCCCGTGCACGTGACTATGGAAAAGAAAGCAAGCCCGAAGTTCCTAAGGCACCTGTGGCCCTAGTTCAATCCTGCAAGGCGTTCAACTTTTTGACAAAAAAGAATGGTGTGAGGTGCGGTCCAACCAGCATCTCATTAGTTCGGACTGGTCACTACCGCACTTGAAAAGGGCTGATGGTGTCAAGAAAGCTTTTCGGCCTTGAAAGACATGGTACGCTCCGCCTAGGACTGCCAGTAAGTCTGTTAGCCACCCCCCGTAGGGGTCAGCTCATTATCACGGCGTGTGATGCTTTTCGGCTTTGAAAGACTGAGTTATGGCACTGCTCCGCCTAGGACGGCCAGTAAGTCTGTTAGCCACCCCCCGTAGGGGTCGGCTCATTATCACGGCGTGTGATGCTTTTCGGCCTTGAAAGACTGAGTTATGGCACTGCTCCGCCTAGGACAGCCAGTAAGTCTGTTAGCCACCCCCCGTAGGGGTCGGCTCATTATCACGGCGTGTGATGCTTTTCGGCTTTGAAAGACTGAGTTATGGCACTGCTCCGCCTAGGACGGCCAGTAAGTCTGTTAGCCACCCCCCGTAGGGGTCGGCTCATTATCACGGCGTGTGATGCTTTTCGGCCTTGAAAGACTGAGTTATGGCACTGCTCCGCCTAGGACGGCCAGTAAGTCTGTTAGCCACCCCCCGCAGGGGTCGGCTCATTATCACGGACCCGCGCAGGGTACCAATCTTGCATGTTGCGAGTCGCAGCATCATTACAAAGCAGGGACCAGTAAGTATACTAGCCACCCTTTAATAAATGTTTTTCGGGTGCTAGAGTTTCTTCAGAAAGACGACTGGCTGTGCAAGTGGATCTCACCCAGGCTTACACATGTTCTTCGACTAGTATACAGAAGAAGACTGCTTCAGATGACGTGCCTACCATTTGGCTTAAGCACGGCACCCAAGACCTTCGCCACAGTGACCAATTGGGTGGCTCAAACCTTGAGAACTCAAGGGTTACGAATAATTGTGTATCTCGATTTTCTGGTGGCTCACCAAGATATATTCGCCTACTTTTGGATCATTTGCACCATGTTTTGGATAAATCGCAAGCATTATCAATAAGGTAATGACAAAACGCACTACGTGACAAACGGCACAGCAAACTTAGAAGACCTGCATAGCTTGATAGGACTTTTAAACTTCGCAAGTTTTCATTGTCCCATACGGCAGACTGCATTACCGGGCTCTCCTCACTTTCCTCAATGCAGTGTTGAACAGCAATCTATACCTACCCTATTCATGGAACCGTGAGCCAAATGGTGAACAAACCATAAAAAGGGTTCGTTATATGGTTTAAACGATACGAAGTTTGTTGGGTCAACTAGTCTATATATATAAAAATGAATTGCTGTTCGTTAGTCTCGCTAAAACGCGAGAACGGCTGGGCCGATTGAGCTGATTTTAGTTTTAAAATGTTTGTCGTAGTCCAGGGTAGGTCTAAACGGTGAGCAAATAAGGAAAAAAAATTGCGAGTAAGATTCCCGGGACGGGAGTGATTAGACAAAAACCAACTTACGGAATGACGCAGAACCACAAAAGTAAAGTACTAGGACAGCATAATTCACCTTAGTAAAGTATACCAATAACGAAATTTCAATGCAACTGCTCACCATGTACCAGGCTAGCATAACTTATATGAGTATACCAATACCAAGTGTAGGTAGACGCTACTGCTCACCATGTACCAGAGCGGCAAAAAATACACCGGACGCGGGTAATACCGCGGGGAACGGCTAGTTTTACATAAAAATGTGACGTTTTTGTTATCGGTCGGGTTATACCCACCATTTTGAAAAAGTGTCATTCAATTGGAAAATGAAACAGTTGCAGGGTGCCGATAATAACGTATATATTAAAATATAGCACAAACACAATGTCACAGACATTTGACATCAAAGACAGTAATTCGAACAAGCCAATACATGTGGCAGATTATTATTGTATGTGGCCAGTAAGGGCCACAAGGAGTATCCTTCAACATGCCCCCTTAATCTGCCACATGTGTGTAACTTTCACACATTGTCTTCACATAGCAAAACATATACATATACAATGTATAAAAATAACATAAAAACAAGAGATTAAACCATTACAACAAACCAACAAAATTATAAATCTAAACAAAGTACATATTAATAAAAACTTAAGTAACACTTTCATCTTTCATCACCCGCCCTCTTAATGGGTAATCTCGCTAAAGCGTTTTTGAATTTGGGGCCTGGCAGAGACTTTGTTAACATATCTGCCAGCATGTCTTGTGAAGACACATACGTCACCTCTACTGACTCATTCAACATTGCTTCGCGAACAAAGTGAAACCTAATATCAATATGCTTTGTCCTATTATGGTTCATCTTGTTTCTCGCTATGTGATGTGCAGACTGATTATCGTTATAAATAACAACAGGTTTAACACAAATTTTATTTGTTAAGCTGTTTAATAAACTTCGCAAATAAATCGCTTCCTTTGAAGCTTGGCTAATACCTATGTACTCTGCCTCAGTTGAGGAGAGAGCTACACACCGTTGCTTACGGCTCTCCCAAGTTATTAAATTTTCGCCTAACATAAACATTAGACCCGTGAAGGATTTCCTATCATATGACCCACCCCAATCCGCATCGACGTAGCCAAGAAGTTCTAGTTTACCTGACTTTCGGAAGGTTAGTGCAAAATCCGATGTCCCTTTCAGATATCTTAGCACTCGTTTTGCACACTTAAAATGAACTTCATCGTAACAATTATTGAATTGTGACAAAACGCTAACTGCGTGCGCGATATCTGGCCTACTATTTTGAGCTAGATAGTTAAGACATCCTACTAGATTTTGATAGGGTAACCTACTATCAGACTCTAAAGCTTTTTCAAGTCTGATACCAGTTTCCATGGGGGTAATGACTGGTTTGCAGTCCGTCATTTCAAAGTCCTTTAAAACATTCATAACATATTGCTCTTGATCGAGATAAATGTTATTTTCATCTCTCCTAAGTCGCATACCTAAGACATGTCTAGCAGGACCTAAATCCTTGACTTTGAATTTTTTTAATAACCCGGTTTTCTTTTTCTTTTTTGTGTATATTACTACAAAAAATAAAAATATCATCTACGTAAATAACTACGACTATCCTTTCCCTATTTCCTAGTAACTTTTGGTATAAACACGGCTCTATCTTCGATTGCGTGAAACCTAGATTAAGCATCTCCCGGTCAAGTTCATTGAACCAAGCATTCGATGCTTGCTTGAGACCATACAACGACCTATTTAACTTGCATACCTTAGTTTCTTGACCTTTAGTGATAGCACCTACAGGTTGCATCATATAAATGTCTTCCTTTAATTTTCCATAAAGGAAAGCAGTCGTCACGTCCCATTGATCTATGTCCCAATCGTATTCTACAGCTAATGAGAATAAAAGTCGCAAAGTCGAGCTCCTTACCACGGGTGAATAGGTTTCGTTATAGTCTACGCCACGTACCTGTGTAAATCCTTTCGCTACCAGCCTAGCTTTGTACTTTGACACCTTACCATCACTATCTCGCTTAATCTTAAAGACCCATTTACATTGAATCGGCTTCTTATCGCGGGGTAAATCAACTAGTGTCCACGTCTGATTCTCGTGCAACGATTGCAGCTCATCTTTCATGGCCTTCTGCCATAGTGCACGATCAGGTCTACCTAGTGCCTCCTCCACGGTCATCGGATCGCCGTCAATTTGCTGCGAGAGCGTTGATGCACGCGTTTGTATAATCAACCGGCTTCCTCGTACGCAGGTTGTATCTCGGTTCTATACTCGTCTCTGTACTCGCTTCTTCATTCGTAGCGGATTCGGTACTTCCTGTATCTGCATCCTGAAAATCTTCTTCAACGTTTGAATGATCGTCAGGAGATACATCCAAAACCGCAGGTTCAGTTCGTTCCTCCTCAAGGGACAAAGGAACAACTGCGTTCTTCGTCACCTTCGTACCATCACCAGGAAAAACATTTTCCAAGAACTTCACATCCCTCGCAACTGTTATCTTGCCAGTCTGTGGGTGCATAAGTCGGTAACCTTTAGTAAGTTCAGAATAACCAATAAAAGTCAACGCTTCAGTCTTCATGTCTAGCTTTTGTCTTTTCTGCTTCGGTTTTAATGCAAACGCCAAACATCCAAAGATTTTCAAATGACTCAAATTTACTTTCTTACCGGACCAAAGTTCTTCAGGTACTTTATTTGTGACAGCCTTTGTGGGGCTTCGATTCTTTAAGTAAACTACGGTACGTACTGCCTCAGCCCAAAACTTCTTGCTTAGATTCGCCTCACTAAGCAACGTTCTTGCTTTCTCCATAATCGATCTGTTCGCCCTCACAGCTACGCCATTCTGTTCAGGCGTATATGGAACCGTCGTTTGGTGCTTTATACCAGCAGACTTGAAGAACCTGTCGAAGGCATGATTACAATATTCAGTACCATTATCAGATCGAAGACACTTTATCGACTTTCCAGTCTCCTTCTCTACTTCCGCCTTATACTCACGGAATTTATCAAAGGTTTGACTTTTATTTCTTAAAAAATAAACATGCGTCTTGCGCGTATAATCGTCGATAAATAGCAACATATATATGTCGGAGACTGTCATTAGTACGGACACTAAACGTCACACAAGCGCGCCCTCTGGTGGCGTTACCGGTGAAACAACATTTTGGCGCGCTTGGCAGAGTCGTGGCGGTCAGCGTGGCGTCCGCGGTGCTCAGTCTTGATCGAGTCTTGGTCGAGGCTTCGTCGAGTCGTCGCGTTACTGCCTTTCGTTACGTGTAGTGTACCCAGTGTTATTGCTTAGCGTTGTAGTACCTAAACTTATTGTAGTCTTGTGATTTTTGTATTATAATGGTTCTTCTAACCTAACAGAGAGACATGTGTTGCTGGGGAGTTTGTTCCGCCACTTCTTCTCCCCAGCCAAAACACATAGGAAGTGGCGAAGGGCGGGCGTTTTGGGGGCTGTCTTTTGTTCTGACTAATTTGAATAAACGTTTGAGTTTTGAGTTTGTTTGAGTTTTGAGTTTCTTTGAATTATCTCTTTGCTTGATTACCCTAACTGATGTCGGACGATAGTGCCATCCTGATGACGCCTCCGACATCAGAAGTGGGATGTAATCCGAATGCCCACAGGGTCACGTGTTCAAAATGTGAACGTGTAAAAATTGTAGTGGTGAAAATTGTAACGCCTGATACGATACTGCTATCACATTGAATCGATCTAGGTAAGCACTAGGAAGAATCCTAAGTGGTTATTCGGTGGAATGGTTATTTAGGTGTGCCTGTCAGACGCCGGATAGAGGTTGTCTTGAAGGGCAAGTCGACTATCAGACTCCGGATAGAGGATGTCTTGAGTCGCAGATATCAGACGCCGGATAAAGGTTGTCTTGAAATGGTGACTATCAGACTCCGGATAGAGGATGTCTTGAGTCGTTGTTGTCAGACGCCGGATAGAGGTTGTCTTGAAATGGTGACTATCAGACTCCGGATAGAGGATGTCTTGAGTCATCGCTATCAGACGCCGGGGAGAGGTTGTCTTGACGGAAATTGTTGAATTGAGCTTAGTTTTTGACTTTTGTTAGTAAGGTTTGCTATATGAATTTTGCTAGTGTGTATTTAACGATGTAAGTGGACTTTGAATCATCTGGATTAAAAAAAAAATGGAACGTCGATAATTTGAAATGGAGTTTGTAGTAGAAGATTTATTAAGAATTTCAGCGAAGGTACAAGTATGGTAACCACGGTTATGGTAATGGTATCGTTTTCCATTGTTACATGTCAAGCTAGTTATTGAGGGTATGCTAGAAAATTAACTGAATCTGTCTTTTTAGGGTTCCGTAGCCAAAATGGCAAAAACGGAACCCTTATAGTTTCGTCATGTCCGTCTGTCCGTCTGTCCGTCTGTCCGTCTGTCACAGCCGATTTACTCGGAAACTATAAGTACTACAGTGATGAAATTTGATGGGAATATGTGTTGTATGAACCGCTACAAAAATATGACACTAAATAGTAAAAAAAAGAATTGGGGGTGGGGCCCCCCATACATGTAACTGAGGGATGAAATTTTTTTTTTCGATGTACATACCCGTGTGGGGTATCAATGGAAAGGTCTTTTAAAATGATATAAAGTTTTCTAAAAAACATTTTTCTTAAAGTGAACGGTTTTTGAGATATCAGCTCTCAAAGTCGTAAAAAGTATGTCCCCCCCCTCTATTTTTATAACTACGGGGTATAAAATTCTAAAAAAAATAGAGGTGATGCATGCTAATTAACTCTTTCAACGATTTTTGGTTTGATCAAAGTATCTCTTATAGTTTTTGAGATAGGTTGATTTAACTGTAATTTACGGAACCCTTCGTGCACGAGTCCGACTCGCACTTGGCCGGTTTTTTCATGTTTCAATAATGACGGTGGTTATTGTGCAATCTGGCGACAAAATTACTGCGGAGCATCCCAGTTGCCTGCCAGGAGCCCAACGTGTCATCGTGAGGTCCGAGTGTTGGTGCTCGTGCATCTACGTGGCTTCACGTCCGCAAAAGCCTCGCTGTACTGCGCGCTATAGCGATGTGCGCATCGTCACGCACGTTGAGTGGAAACCCGGTGAGACCGATCAATTTTTGGTTTATTTTTGTGTTTATTTGTCATATGACATTTATAAACATGAGAGGTAGTTTGTCTCGCTGATTATTGTCGGTTATGAACCGCCTGGGTTCGAATGTGATAATGTTCTGACATACTGTTCACGTGACCTTCATGAATTGCATTGTTGGGAAAATCGTCAATCAGTGAAATTAGATTTATGCCATGACAGCAATATTGTCATCGTTGTTATGAAAATGTTGTGATAAAATTAACCGATTTCCGATTTCTTTTGCATGTGATAATCCCGTGAGCCTCTCCTGCTTCGAGTGAAAGGAGTCTAGTCTGCTAGTTCGTCGCTGTGGCGTCCGCGAGCGCGACGCCTGGATTCTACTGCGCGCCGGATTTCAGCATGAACATACACAAGGCACTATGCACAGAGATGTTAAGAGACGCCTGAATGATAAACATGGTGAGATCAATCCAATTTTATTGTGGCTTGTCATTGTACATTGTACTGTTTAACTGACTCGTTGGCCTAGTGGTCGCAAGCGTGACTGCTATACACGAGGTCTTGGGTTCGATTCCCGGGTCGGGACGAAATCGCTTTGAGTTTTAGAAACTTTCACAAAACAGTCTAGATGTTGATGATTGATTCACTCGTGCATCGGAGAGCACGTAAATGTGTGTATGCTTGTTTGTTGCGCTTCAATCACAGGGTTTATTGACTGTTAAGTTGGAAGTCATAGAGATGACTGCCGTTGAACACTTGTCACAGGGATGGCTGAAGTGTGTATCTTATGCTTGGTCATAGGGATTACCTGGTTTCTGTTTATCAATTAAAACCTCGAATTAGAATATTTCAGTTTTGCGTCATTTGATTGAATTGTGCATCAGACTAGAGATTTTTGGTAAGGTGTTACATTCACCTTCTCAGTAATTTCATTGTGTTAAGCTGTACCTATGATTGGTATCGGGGTGACCTGGAAGAGACTCGTTGGCCTGTGTGACGGCATCGGGGTGACCAGGAAGAGACCCGTATACATCAGTGGTACAGTTGGTGTCATGTCGCTGTGGTTGTGGTTGTGGTCCCTAGGAGGCCAGGATGGGCTGTGAGCTCTGCTAAGGGACACGACAGTTATGTGAAGCCTATCGAGTAGAAGGCGTTGATGTGAATGACAACCGTAGCTGTAATGATTTAGTAATTTACGAGTTGAGTCTGACTAGCAATTCGATCTTTCTTTGATTTCGTGCTTAGCATTTAATGTAACTAGTTTCTTCATTTAAATTGTGATTGGTATTCTTAAAACCCATAACATGTTTTTGGGTCTTACCATTGTGGTAGTCTGTTGCTGACCCATATGTTGTCAATATTTGATCGGTTGCCTAAGCACTTTCCATTTCTGACTTAACAGATAACATCTAAGGTGAACCGAGCCTGGAGAACAGGACGAGGTCTACTAGTCGAGTGGTGGGCGAGGTGCGCTGCAGTTGCTGTTTGGAGCGTCATCCTCCCCCGGATTTGTCATGGAGGCCGTATGAGTTGCGACAGGCCAGGACATCGCATGTCATCACACAAGGTGAAAGCATTCTATTTCATTGAAAATGTTTAAATTGACCAGACAAACTTCACGATAACCAATTAGAAAATGTTGTAACTTTGAATTATTGAGCAGGTCCCATAGTTGCCGGACAGAGGCAATGTGATATGTTGTGTGTGTTGAATTCGGGTACCGGATGGAGGTCCCGCTGGTTTTGCCGGATTGAGGCAATGAATTGTTAGACGAGGTGGAGAGTACTGCATACTAAATTTGATCAAACGATTTTTAAGTTGGTTCGAATGTTGATTTTGTAATTTAAATGCTGAGATTCTTGAGTTATGACAATGTAAATGTGAATGAGAATAAATTTTGTTGTTTTCATTTTACGATTTCATTTCCCAACGTTTGGTCAGGAAGGCCGAACAAAGGACGTCTTACTTTCCGTGAATTCTTGTTCCAGATACCTACCTCACACGAGGACGTTGGCCGTGTCGGAGACTGTCATTAGTACGGACACTAAACGTCACACAAGCGCGCCCTCTGGTGGCGTTACCGGTGAAACAACATTTTGGCGCGCTTGGCAGAGTCGTGGCGGTCAGCGTGGCGTCCGCGGTGCTCAGTCTTGATCGAGTCTTGGTCGAGGCTTCGTCGCGTCGTCGCGTTACTGCCTTTCGTTACGTGTAGTGTACCCAGTGTTATTGCTTAGCGTTGTAGTACCTAAACTTATTGTAGTCTTGTGATTTTTGTATTATAATGGTTCTTCTAACCTAACAGAGAGACATGTGTTGCTGGGGAGTTTGTTCCGCCACTTCTTCTCCCCAGCCAAAACACATAGGAAGTGGCGAAGGGCGGGCGTTTTGGGGGCTGTCTTTTGTTCTGACTAATTTGAATAAACGTTTGAGTTTTGAGTTTGTTTGAGTTTTGAGTTTCTTTGAATTATCTCTTTGCTTGATTACCCTAACTGATGTCGGACGATAGTGCCATCCTGATGACGCCTCCGACATATAAAGAACCAGCAAATGATGGCTCTTCCATTGGACCGCAGATATCCGTGTGTACTAATTCAAGAATCTGTTCTGCTCGTGTGCCTTTGTTTTTGAACGGGCTTTTACTTGACTTACCTTGGATGCATAGAATACATGGCTCAATTTGTTGTTTATTGTCGAAACTCATACCAGTCACCATATCTTTTAATATCAACATATAATTTTTACCTAAATGTGCTAATCTTCTATGCCATAGGTTTGACAGAGGTTTTTCTGACAATGTCGAGTTGACATATTTTTCTTTTTCATTTAATTTGAAAATTCCGTCAACCTCATTGCAAGTCGCAACTATTTGGTCGGTTTTATTCATAATAGTGCAACCTCTTTTATCAAAATTAACCGAGAAATCTTTCTTTACAAGATCGCTCACTGATATTAAATTCATGGATAGTTGAGGAACATGAAGAATATTTTCCAATGTTAAATTTGAACTTCGGCTAATACTTGGTATAGCATTTCCTCTTCCTTCAACTGATATATCTTCTCCGTTGGCCACTTTGATTTTAAAGTTACTATTGACCTTCTGCAAGTTACGTAACTTTTCGGCATCCCAAGTCATATGGTTTGAGCAACCACTATCCACATACCAGCCACTCTTCTTCGTGGTATTCGTATCCGCCGTACTCAGACACACACTAGCATGGATCTGCTTGCACTCAGATGCCTTGTGTCCCGGCTTATGGCATTTGAAGCATTTGCGCACTGGCTTCCGAGCAATTTGTTTTGTTGCCTGTTTCTGTGTAGAAAGAAGCGCATGCTCACCAGCTCCAGATTTGTTTTCAGTCTGTCTATTCGCTTCTTGCAGCAGTTTAGATTTTATTTGCTCTAAGCTGATTTCTTTTCCGCTGTTGTCTACTGCCATGACCATCGGGTTGTAGTCCGAAGTTAACCCAGCAAGTAGAATGGAAATGATCCAATCATCTGCGACTTTAGCGTCAATAGCAGCTAATTGTTGCGCTATGGATATCACTTTGGATATGTAATGTTCCATGCTTGAACAATTTTCTAGCTTACAGGACCATAATTGACGCTGCAACGCGATTCGTCTGCCCCAGCCTTTGTCTTCATATGCGGCACACAGATTGTGCCATGCCTCACGCGCGGTCTTCACTTCATATACGTAGGCAAAACACTCAGGCTCTAACAGCAGACATATCGTTGTTCGTGCTTGTCGATCGGCATCTTTCAGAGCAGGAGTAATTTCGTCGGCTTCTACAGCCACCCACCAGTTTTTGCACTCCAAGTAGTTTTTGACATGGAATTTCCAAACCTGGAATCCTTCTGCTCCGTTGAGCTTTTTTATTCCAAAAATGGAACCTGACGGACAGTTATTGACATCCGTCATCATAATCGGAAAACAAAATCTCAATTCACAATATATATACGTATATGTATTTTTCTGCTTATCGGCAAGGCATTTCTGGGCTTACTTGCTTTCTGGGCCCATAACCAATTGGAAAACACACATTAACATCAATTTTAAATGTGGCCTTGGACGACCGAGCCTGGATTCAGGCTACTCTTCCCGTTCGCATGGGAGGGCTTGGCGTCCGCAAAATTTCAAGTATTAGCCTACCGGCCTTTATATCCTCCGTCCATGGTACTGAGCAATTGACCAGGAAAATTCTTCCTATCACACTGGCCAATTGCGAGGTACCATGTCTGACTGAGGCTGTAGAGGCTTGGAAAATCACCTGCCCGAATACTGATCCACCCGTCAACCCGTCCTCCCAGAGACAGTGGGATGAGCCGCTCTGCAGAGTTATACGGAATAATCTGCTAAATACGTCAATTTCTTCTGCAGAGCGAGCGCGCCTTCTGGCTGTGGGCGAATGGGAGTCGGGTCTATGGCTTCTGGCACTTCCGTCGTCAAACATAGGCACATTGTTTGACGACACCACTTTCCGGCTTGCTGTTTGCTTGCGTTTGGGTGCTCCGTGCTGCTCTCCTCACCGCTGCCACTGTGGTGAAGCTGTCAGGGGCCTTGGACACCACGGCTTGTCGTGCAGCCGCAGCGCGGGACGATTTGCACGGCATGCGAATATCAATGACATAATCCGTCGTGCTCTTGTTGCCGTAGGCGTTCCAGCCATATTAGAACCCAGTGGTCTGGCACGCGACGATGGCAAGAGACCAGACGGTATGTCGTTGTTCCCGTGGAAGATGGGTAGGTCTTTAGTATGGGACGCGACTTGTGTCGATACTCTTGCACCATCTCACCTTCCTAGCTCGGCGCGATGTGCTGGTTCCGCTGCTGCGGCTGCAGAGAACCTCAAACGCCGCAAATATAGCACCCTGGTTGGTAACTATACCTTTGAGCCGTTTGGGGTTGAAACCCTCGGGCCGTGGGGTCCAAGTGCTCATCTGCTTTTTAAAGATCTGGCAAAGCGACTTGCTGACACTTCAAGTGACCCAAAGGCTGGTTTTTATTTTGGTCAAAAATTAAGCATTGCCATCCAACGTGGCAATGCTGCCAGCCTCTTGGGTACACTCCCGGTGGGCAGCGATGAGGAGTTTTTTGATGCCATTTTTTAGTTGTATATATGTATAAATAATAATTGGAAAATGAAACAGAGTTGCAGGGTGCCGATAATAACGTATATATTAAAATATAGCACAAACACAATGTCACAGACATTTGACATCAAAGACAGTAATTCGAACAAGCCAATACATGTGGCAGATTATTATTGTATGTGGCCAGTAAGGGCCACAAGGAGTATCCTTCAACACATTCTTTGGTTACATTTTGGGCTCACGGCTCGGTGAATGGAGTATAGCAATGTTGAACCTACCAGCAGATGCCTTAGCAGATCTAAAGTGGTGGCTGGTCAGCTGCCACCAAACCTTGGATATTCATACGCCACTTCCCTGTCACCTTATAACCACGGACGCCTCCGATGTAGGATGGGGGCACAACTGAACGGAACTCCCGTAATGGGTTCACTGAACGAGAGAGAAAAAGGCTTTCTCTGTGATCTGAAAGAGATGCTTGCAGTATTAAAAAATCTGGAAAATCACGGCGAGTTGCTAAGGAGATCAACCGCCATTTTTCAATGCAAAAATGGGACTGTGGTGTCATATCTAAGAAATCAAGGTGGCACCCGATCAAGGAGCCTACCGAACTTGACGTACAAAGTATTCAGTTATCTCGAGCTGTATCAAATCTATCACGTCGTGAATCATATACCAGCCCTATACAACAGTCATGCAGACCATCTCTCCCGACACAAAGCTCCACCGGAGTGGCATCTTGTATCGGCAGTGGACCTATTTGCCTCGAGGCGAGCCCAGGGACACATAGTTGTGAACTACGTGCCCCTAGATCTGAAGGATCCGAAAGCGGGGTTCCACGATGCCTTTTTCTCAAGTTTGGACTTACCCGCTAGCATGGGTATTCCCGCCATCTTACCTTATACCGAAGGTCCTCAGTCATCTCGATTCAGGAACGGGAGTTTATCTCATAGTAGTTCCTCGGTGGCACCAGGTATTTTGGCGAGCAGACTTGAAGTCCCGATCATTAGCAGTACCCTACACACTGATGTACCTCGACCAGAAACCGATAGACACAGCAACAGGAATACCCCCTGCCAAGGTCGAACAAATGACACTGGAAATATGGAAGTGTGGGGGGGGGGGGGGGACAAGGAATCTCTCCGACTGAAGTCTTCTTCAATCCACACGCAACACTTATCAATTAGCTTGGAGTCGATGGTTAAATTGGGGCGAAAAGTATGAAATTGGATCCTTTGAATACTTGAATCCCTATTTGGACCTATACTTGCCCAATTTTTAGCGGACTTACAGATAATAAATAAACTAGCATACAATACTATTTTATTACACAAGTCAGTTATAGCTACACTATGCAATGCAGAAACCGCTGGAGAGCTAAGTTCAAACGTTCTAGTCGGACACATTTTAAAATCAATAGCGCTGAGCAAACCTGTTCCCTGAGAAGCCGTCCATCTGGAATATTGACCAATTGGTAACCTACTTAAGTGCAGTAAACGAGAATAATCCATTTGCAACTTCCAGGCACACTGCTGCTCTTTCTTTTGCTAGCTTGTTTCGGGAAGGCGAGTCCATGACCTTTCCTTGCTTGCAATAGAACCAGAACATTTCAAAGACAACAAAGATAATTTAATCTTATGGCCAGTCTTTGGCTCTAAGACCGACAGTTCTAGTCATAGGCAGTCGGGTTGTAGTTTGATGGATAATCAGGAAAATATAAATCTAAGTCCAGTGTATTGGCTCAGAAAGACTAAAGCCTTGTTAGAAGATAGACGGACATTGGCTAATTCCTCAAATTTATTTATATCCGTTAGAGGCCAACCAAAGGCAGCCACCCGAACGATGATTGCGGGGTGGATTAAGACATTGTTAAAAGAGGCAGGAATAACTACAACCCCAGGAAGCTTCCGCTCGGCGGTAGCGTCAAAATCTGGGTTGACAATCTACCTTTAGACGATATATTAGCCAAGGGTAATTGGCGATCAGGCAATACATTTGCCCGTTTTTACAGAAGGGAAATGATACCCACTAATAGAAGTAGCAATTTATCTCAATTATTTAATTAATCCAGCTGATTAATGTCTATATTTTTGTTACTATTGTTATTAAGAAGTATCGCAATGTTTTTGTTAATTACTATTAGAAAATGAAATCAATTTTGCTTTTGTTCTTGTATCTCTCTTTTAATTTTTATTACTCATCCTCCGAGCCCAGTCTAACAGGATGTAGCTGAGTACCAGTAATAGTTAACTTTTATTACTAATAGACCTTTATTCCAGGACGCAATACACATACTTATAGTTACCGGCACGGATATTGAGCTCTCGGCGGAGGAGTGGGGATCGCTTTGTGCACCGTACGCATAAGGCAATAAGGCAGTAAATCGCTTCTGCGCAGGTGAAGGTCAGGGCTCGATATCCGTGCCGATAACTTTACATGTGATTACTCGTGTACCTAAGTACCTATCTACATACACAATTTCATTGTGCTTTTGCTCACATTGGCGTCCACTTCCACCAGGCGATAACAAACACGTTTCAAACTAGTAAGCTTCAAATAACGGTCAAGAATTTAATAGCAGCGTTTTACCTGAAATAAAACGCTTATTAAATACTTACCTTATGCGAACTGTGGCCGCCGAGAGCACTCGTCGCCTCCTGCCTGGTGGGGAGTGAAACTGGTCGGTGTGCGAGAGAGATGCAAGATATGGGGTAGAAAAGGACGGAGATAAAAGCGGAAAACACGTAGGGGGTTAGGGGGAAACTCGCCTCTGGGCCGCGGCCCAGATTACACGGTATAATAACAGTCGGGAAAACTGGTCCGCATGTGCGGGCCAGATTACTATGCGAAAAAAGTGACGGAGGTAAGTCGACCCATTGGGACTTAATTTCATAAAATCCGATAGTTGTGATATTTTTCACAGCTCAAAATCGTCAGGAGGCAAAAAGACTTAGATCTTTTTCATAATTTTCATCATAAATATAATACTTTGTCTAGATACTGGACTCCCAGTAGCTAATATAGACTTCGTTAAATAATGAAGTTCCTATAGATATTTGATACATAGTTTTTACTTTTACTTTTTTTTAATATCTAGATTAGTGGAGATAGTGGGATATTTACATATGTAGAATATGTGTGTGCATGTTAAAAAACCCCATTAAAGTTTTTGTTGCATATTTAGTTCCTATACCTACATATTTAATCATCGCAAAATCGTCAGGAGCTAAAAAAATAAAGATCTTTTTCATAATTTTATCGAAAACTAGCTTTTGCCCGCGGCTTCGCTCCCGTCAACTGACTTCTCTACTTTACCCTATTTTGTTTCATAAGAACCTTCTCCTGACAATAACAAACACAACAAAAAAGAATTAGTCAAATTGGTCCAGGCGTTGTTGAGTTATGCGCTTACCAACAGATTTTGCGATTCATTTTTATATTATTTTATATTGATGTCAATATATCTGTCACCGTAAGATTACAAACATCGTTAGATTACAATCTATCTCGAGAGATTGTAAACTGTCGAATTATTGTAAACCGTAACACCTGATTGCAATTTAACGCATTATTTTTCGCTATATTATAATCTATCGATGAGAAATTGTCAAATTGTCAACTGTCCGAAAGCTCTCCCTGATTGGTCAGTCTTTTTGTAAGATCGAGAGCGATGTAGAGCGGTCAAATTGTCAACTGGCGTAGAACGGAATGCATCTTGCGCGCTGATTGGTAGAACGTCAAAAAAGACAATGTTCTTTGCAACTCCCGCTGTCACAGCTCTTTGACGTGCAAAAATAAGTGACGGTTTAATTTTTTATAAAATCAAAAATTGTACTTAATTTTTAAGACTCAAATTACACACAATTAAAAATTGTATTAAAAATTGAAGTTAGTGACGAAAACGAATCGCTGCAAAACCGACTCCACGTAGTCTTGTCTGCCCTACCCCTAGAGTGCAATTCAAAACCGCGTAGGCGCGGAGGGGCGAGGCGGCCTGCGAGCTGAGGCGCAGGTAGTTTCAGCGCTCGCCGCCGCGGCTGAGGCTGGCCAGCTTCGGCTGAGCAAGCCGAAGCTGCGGTGGTGAGCGTGAAAACCATCTGCGACGATAAGCTCGCATGGGACCGCCGGAGCCCCGCAGCGCCGGAGCCGTGACAGAAGTTATGCTTGCTGCATGTTGCATGCTTACTTCCATGCTGGGTCAATTAATATGGGATGTGTTATAT
This sequence comes from Helicoverpa zea, assembly GCF_022581195.2. Lineage (NCBI taxonomy): Eukaryota > Metazoa > Arthropoda > Insecta > Lepidoptera > Noctuidae > Helicoverpa > Helicoverpa zea. Next base: position 10,843,800 of record NC_061473.1, on the reverse strand, counting down.
TTTAAACAAAAAACTCAGTAGGTACGAGTTAAAAAATTAGAAGTTAATAAATATTTTTATGATGTCATTTAATAGTATTTAAGAAGTTTACTGTTAGAATGCATGCTACAAATTTAGATGCAAAAAAATAACCATCATGCTGAGTTGTATTTAGAGTGGAAGATAACTCGTGGCTAAGATAGTATTATTTAGATGCTCGACGCTTTATTAATTGTGGCTGACTTAGTAATTTAGAAGGCAACATACATTTTTGGGGGCGAATAATGATATTAAAAAGAAGCCTGTTTAATTAGCACCCCTTTTATTTTATTTTTAAATATTAGTTTGTATTTGAAGACAAAATACCTAACTGTATTTTTATAAGAGTTATTTTTATATAAATTTAATACTTGAAGAATTTTTGAAGAGCATTTATTTTATTTAACTGACACCTCTATTTCATTCCTAACTCTACGGGAACTCCATGGGAACAGAACGGCTGGTCGTGATTGGTCGATCTTACAAAAAGACTGACCAATCAGAGAGAGCTTTCGGACAGTTGACAATTTGACAATTTCTCATCGATAGATTATAATATAGCGAAAAATAATGCGTTAAATTGCAATCAGATGTTACGGTTCACAATAATTCGACAGTTTACAATCTCTCGAGATAGATTGTAATCTAACGATGTTTGTAATCTTACTGTAACATATCCAATGTCAACATAAATGAGTGTTACAAAAGTACTCTTGTTGCCAAAAGGGGATTTGTTTTTTCTTGTAACACTCGAACAAAATTTTGATAAAAAGAAACAATGTTTCCATATTTACGTTTTTACTTATAAATTGAGATTATTAATTAAGTATCTATAGGAACTTCATTATTTAACGAAGTCTATATTAGCTACTAGGAGTCCAGTATCTAGACAAAGTATTATATTTATGATGAAAATTATGAAAAAGATCTAAGTCTTTTTGCCTCCTGACGATTTTGAGCTGTGAAAAATTTCACAACTATCGGATTTTATGAAATTAAGTCCCAATGGGTCGACTTACCTCCGTCACTTTATTCACATAGTAATCTGGCCCGCACATTCGGACCAGTTTTCCCGACTGTTGTTATACCGTGTAATCTGGGCCGCGGCCCAGAGGCGAGTTTCCCCCTAACCCCACGTAGGTGCCTATCTCAAACTAGTAAGCTTCAAATAAGGTAAGTATTTAATAAGCGTTTTATTTCAGGTAAAACGCTGCTATTTTATTATTTTTCAATAAGTTTTTACCGTCGAGGGTTTAAAAAAAAAAAAATTTTGCTTAATTTTTTCCCCATACCTATGTGCTCCCCTTATGTACCTACTTACTTCCCTTTCGTACTCCCTTTATAATATAATGCAGCCTCTTTCAAGTCACGGGTGAACGAGCCTTTCAGGCAGCCAGATTTGTTGGCAACCTTCAGGAGCAAGTCCACCCCGTCCAAGGTCAGTTGACTCGGTGCGCGTCGGGACATTAGAGAAACTTCGTCGGCTGCGACGACCTTCCGCTGCTCCCTCTTAGCGGCGTTAAGCTTCGCATCGGACTTACCAAGCCCAAACATAACGCCAACGACCAACTCGATGGCCAGCTGCAGTCTTCTTGGACGCACGGTACACCTCACATTCACACACTACATGCTCCTCAGCGAAACCACCCCTGTCGCTCAGAACGCTGTTCTCCCAGAACTCGAAAGATGATGTTGGTTAGGTTTCAGGGTGAGATAATAGTCAAACGAGTTTAAGTATTATTTGTTTATACAACAATTTATTTACATAGTCAGGCAATGAAACTATACAACAAGACAGTTTAATCAAAGTTTTAATGTACAAAAACTCTCAAGTACCTAGGTTGTTATAATGTTTTTCAACATTTATATAATTTCTGTAATATGGGTACAACAACAAGTCTCTTAAGTTTAAAAAAGTTTTTAAAATCTTTCCTTCAATTCTTTGTACAGTCAAAAGACAACAAGCTTATGGCGAGTGCTGCGACTGTTAGCGAGAAATTCTAAAATAGATACATACAATTAATATTGAATATGTTTCATTAATTCCAGAAGTTATTACAATTCATATTATACAACATTATAACTTCAAATGATAAGATCACACCTCTGTTAATCCAGGTAAAATATGAAAAAACATTTTATTTTGAATCCCTCTCTAACAATCAAATAATATAATTAAAGTTCGCTGTAGAAAAGTCAAAAAAAATATCATGGTAGGAGTAACAGTTCAGTGTTATTAAACAGTACAATAAATTATTGGCTTTCTCCAAAGGTTTCACCATGTCCAGTAGATACTCTGTGCACCCAGTAGAGTTCCATAAAATTTACTGTACATACCAACATAGTGTTAACAGAATTATGGAATAATGAAACCAAGCATTTTAGAAGTATAAAAAAACCACTAGTATTTTGTATTTCAGAATAAGTAAAATGTTTTGGTTAGAGAAAATTATTTTACTGGCACACATTAATATCACTTTGGACAACATAGAGCAAGTTTAACTGAAACCAATTCTGTAAGTCAAACATTAAAGTACACTTGCAACCCACGGAGCAGTTAGGATTGTCAAATAATAACAACATGACACACTAGTGGCAACCACAAGCAGTGCCGTTACTGCCTGCTCTGTGCACCCGGAGCTATTAGCCTAGCTGACAATAATCATTACTCAATAGCTAGTATCTAGTCACTCAGTAGCTAGTCATTACAAAATATGAACTGCTAGTCACATTATGCTATTTCTTAAATTTACATTATCATTGATTATGGCTTTACATCAAAGAATTTAGAGAGAGGGTAGGCATCAAAAAAGTTAAGTCTACAAAACATAAAAATAACATTTTGTATATGAGTAGGTTAAACGTTATGCATTTACTGAGTTTTAACAGAGTATGGAGTATGAGTTGAGGCGTCACGTCAGGCAAATAGTCTGGTTATTAACACACTAAGCCACAATGAATGCCCCATTGTCTTGGAAGGCACTGAAGGAAGGCAGGTGCGGGTGCTACCTCCGATTGCCGCGCTGGTGGCCGCGACCGCGCACGTACGTCTTGTGCGCGTGCTTGCCGGACAGGTCGGCGGGCGGCGCGAAGCGGTCCGGCTTGGCGGCGTGCGCCGGCGCGGCGGCCGGCGGCGCCTGCAGCGCCCGCAGCGGCGCGTGCGCCCCGTTTGAGCGGTCCCCCGCTGCGGCAGGGGCGCCAGCGGCGGCGGCCGGGGGAGCCGGCTGTGGTTCGCTCATGTTCACTTGCTCGTTGAACAGCATACAGAACTCCCCCACTTTCTGTATATCTCCCGACTTGCCCGAGTATAGAGTAAGTGCTGCGCGCCATAGAGACGCGTAGCCGCGCGTCAGACGCACAATGTCTCCGGGCTGCAGCAGCGCGCCGGGCTCGTCCCACACGGACAGGTTTACAGAAGCAGTGGCATCGGCAACGCGCAGCGTACGCACCTCACGCGCCTCTTTCGTCAGAGTCGGTGGACCCACTTCTAGCACTATAAACTCAGCATTTATATTTTTCATACCAGGTTTTAAGTCCTTTATTTGAACAAACTGTATGTTGCTCATTGCACTTATTGGTTTAAGCTAAATCCACAGCGAATATTATTGTTAATCGCCCACGTCGGTGACGGCTGAGCGCTACTTATTTATACTCATTTGGTTCTTACCTGTAAAGAAGTAGCTTAGTACTAGCACTCCACCCCTAAGACCCACTGACCTTAATTTGTAATATACTTATAACGACTGTATTATTTTGTATATTTACTTTGATTTACTTGCAAAACTGCATTGCATTATTTTTATCCTGTCATGTATCAATTCAAATTGGTGTGCTGTCTCGCTGTCTCATACATACAGTGACTGTGACATACCGACTGTCAATCACCAGGGGGGGGACACTCCGTACATTTTGACAGCTAAGTAAACGAAGAGTCGCCACCTTTTATTTGGCCCGGAAACTATTTACTATCTAAAAGATACCTTAAATTACCAACAGATGGCACTACACTATAATCGATTTTGTTTGTTAATATAAAATTATTTATTTATATTTATAGATAGTCGTGGTGGCCTAGTGGGTAAAGGACCAACCTCAAGTACGAGGGCGCGGGTTCGATCCCAGGTCAGGCAAGTACCAATGCAACTTTTCTAAGTTTGTATGTACTTTCTAAGTATATCTTAGACACCATTGGCTGTGTTTCGGATGGCACGTTAAACTGTAGGTCCCGGCTGTCATTGAACATCCTTGGCAGTCGTTACGGGTAGTCAGAAGCCAGTAAGTCTGACACCAGTCTAACCAAGGGGTATCGGGTTGCCCGGGATACTGGGTTGAGGAGGTCAGATAGGCAGTCGCTTCTTGTAAAGCACTGGTACTCAGCTGAATCCGGTTAGACTGGAAGCCGACCCCAACATGATTGGGAAAAGGCTCGGAGGATGATGATAAAATTATTTATGCAATATTAATTAGAGAAAAGTATGAGGAAAATATTAGACACTTTAAAAAAAGATAAAATAGGCGAATAAATTAAATACGGTTTAAAAAAGCACAAATATCAAATTTCATCTAAAAAGACCTGGTGTTAGTATTCCAAGTAACTTAACAAAACCGATCATAATAGGCATGATGACAGTAATCAAAAATCATTAAAATAATATATTTATTAAATTAAACTTGAAGCTTGGAATATAAAACGCGCATTGTTTTCTTTATTAATAATGTGATTAATATGTATTTTTATAAAACAAAATTACGAAATAAGGCAATCCGCCATGATATCTTGAACACCAATCAGAGCTCGTGACGTCATTTCTCAAAACAACTCGCGCGAAAGCGCGCGAACGTCACATTTCGTTATTGTGAACTTCCACTGCGATCTTTGTTTTTATTTAATTAATTGTGTATAACACGAGTTATGGAGCCCGGATTTATCAAGGCAAACAGCGCTAATTTGCCTAGAATTGATATCATAATGCTGGGAGAGTTTTTGGCATCAAATAAAGATTTTTGTTCAGCTGAATTTAGAAATGTTAAAACTTCCATGTAAGTATACTAGTTTAATTAAAAAAAACTTCCATGTAAGTGTATTAGTTTAATTAAAAAAACTTCTATGTTAGAATCTAGAGAACTATGTAATAACTTACATCAAAGTGATCTTCACAAAAATAAAGTTGTACCCTGGGCAATATTGCTTTTGAATCTCGCCTTGCAAGTTTAAGCCACTTGTTTCGTATTTTTTTATTGTGAGGAACGTACACAAATAACTTATCAGGAGTTGTTTTGGATGTGTTCTTACACTGGGGGACCCCACAACACCTATGCACTTTCGAATTCATATTTAATAACACAAAAAACTTAATTATTGCACGAGCGTTGTTTACTTGCGTCTTGTAATTTCAGTCGTGACGTCACAAGTGTCGACATGACACTGACAAGCGTTTTCGCGCCGGATTCAAAGTGGACAGAGAAAAATGCAATTATTTGATAAAAAAAACTTCGCATTTTCTTAAAATTAATAATTTTTCATATAAAATAGACGTATACCTACATCATACAAAGGTATTTAAAAATTTGTCATCATGCCTATTATAATATTTTTATAGCTATAGCTATGTAGGTAGTTCGGGGCCAATTTAGAGAAAGATGGCGCATTGTCAAATTGGGTGGCAAGAATAACACGTGAGTGGGCTCTCTTTTCCCTATATATTACTTTACTCTTTGGTCAATCACCGACTAACTAGGGCATGCAATTACCGGTAAAAATGTTGCTATATTTTATCAAAAAATAAAAAAACCGGTAGATATTAAGTAAGATATTATTTTTACCGGTATTTTAAATGGTATTTTATGTGGTATTGCATGCCCTAATACCGAGCGACGCGACGTAGGTTAAGAAGTATACTACATATTATACTTGTGTAGCGTCAGGGTGGGAGACCATTTTGCCGCCCTCGTGTTTACGTATATATAATTCAGAGGAGTTTTTTTAGTAAATTTTCTTATTTAAACGTACAGGCAATGGCAAAGGCAGGGGTCTTATTGAGCGTAGAGTAAATTATTATTAAAGATTCTGAATACAGTGGTTTTTAGGGTTCCGTACCCAAAGGGTAAAACGGGACCCTATTGTTTTCGCTCCTCTGTCCGTCCGTCCGTCTGTCACCAGGCTGTATCTCATGAACCGTGATAGTTAGAGAGTTTAAATTTTCACAGATGATGTATTTCCGTTGCCGCTATAACAACAAATACTGAAAACTAGAATCAAATAAATATTTTATACAACAAACGTGATTTTTTGCTCGATTTCGATAAATACATATGTACCTATAGAATATTAGTTTGGATGGTACGGAACCCTTCGTGCGCGAGTCCGACTCGCTCTTGGCCGGTTTTTTAAGTATTTAAATAGTTATTAGATTTTGATTTAAATTATTGCCCATTGTTATTGTACATGTATAATAATCTCTTTCTTAAATTATGGGTAATTGAAATTACTCGCCTGGTAACATTGACTGACAGCAACTGTCAACTGAGTTTAATCAATAGTATTGCAGTTGTTAACCTAAAACTTGTGTAAAACCAAAACAAACGGAAAACTTCTGGCTCAAACGGACAGAAAGTACATAACGTATCGTGAATTTACTTGTTCGTCTTGCTTCTGACGCTTCCTTATCACATTGGCCAGCTGCTGCGTGTACCCTGCCTGCAGGCTTGCTATTGTTACGATCCATATCTGATCTGTTGGTAAACACAAAGGCCGTTAAGATGTTTAACCAGCTGGGCGGAGGCCCGAGCAACCCCAACAAGGACCTGGAGGTGACGTCTCCACCGGACGACACGGTGTCGGCGCTGGAGTTCTCTCCGCCGTCGCTGCCGCAGACGTTCCTCGTGTCCGGCAGTTGGGACTGTCGTGTGAGTCATCTCCACCATGCTGATAAAACCACCATTCATGGTTTTGTAATGTTTTAAATATAAGTTCTTATCATTGTTATCACTATATAATCATAGTGCAGCTAGTAGACCCATACAGCGCTGCATTTAAAACTGGTTGAACCTGTTTATGTTAAATTTAACTATTAGATCTACTTATTCTCCTTCAGGGGAGGCAACACTGTTTGCTTACCAACAAAGTGATTTATGAATATTATTGTCAGGAATGTATTGGTTGTTGCAGGTGCGCTGCTGGGAGGTGGAGGCGTCGGGCAAAACAGTACCCAAGGCAGTGCAGACCATGGACGGCCCCATATTAGATGTAGCATGGCATGATGTCAGTACAGGCATTACTTGCATGTCATGTTAATGAAACTAGAACTTCTGTTCATGTGTTTGTGCTGTGCTTTATTTCAATGTTTTGATTTTCAGGATGGAAGTAAAATCTTCATGGCATCAACTGATAAGAGTGTCAAGTGCTGGGACCTGGCTTCTAATCAGTCAATGCAGGTAACTTATGCTAAATATGTAGCAATTAACTGGGACTGAAGATTACTGCTATGTTGAGAACAAATATTTGGAAGTGAGAGGTTAAGTAGGATAGAGTAGTTAGTGCCCTCGTCATGTCATTGTATTATCTTATAACTTGCACTAGATAGTCTTGTGAAGATTAAAAATGAATCCAATGCAATAGTTAAGTCGCTAGTCAAGTCAGTTTATTGAGCAGATCTGCATTCAGGTCATGCTAGCAAACACCACAATAATCAAGTATGACCTAAACATTTTTTGGATTGGTGAGACCATTTTTGAGTTATACAATTGCAAGTAAAAGTGGCCATATTTGTTAATATATAAATAGAAGATAGGTATAGATTTCATAAGAACTAATAGAATTCTCGCGGAACTGGAAAGCGTTTATCAATTAAATTCTGAGTACAAGTGCGGCAATGTGGCACGTAGCTAGTCGTCCACCTGCTGCTTCTTGCGCAGCGGGGAGCGCAATGTTACATGATGACAAAATGGTTAAGGATAACTATAACTCTGCACTACTGAAAGCTGGACGTTTGAAAGGACGGATGGGGTCTAAGTAGTTCACTCGGGATGCGGTTGAAACCGTGAGCGAAAACTAGTGTATGTATAAAAATGTATGTGTTTGCGTTTGTGTAGGTGGCTGCGCACGAAGCGCCCGTCAAGACGTGCCACTGGATCAAGGCGCCCAACTACACCTGCCTCATGACGGCCTCGTGGGACAAGACGCTCAAGGTATACGCTCCACTCTGTATCTTAGCTTGCAGGAGGAGCGACGACGTATGATATTCGTCTACTAATAACATGATGATCAATCACACAAGTGTAAGGTTTTTGTATAATTTCAGTTTTGGGACACCAGAAGCGCCGTGCCCATAATGAATATGAACTTGTCGGAACGCTGCTACTGCGCGGACGTGGTAAGTAGGCGGCGGCAGAAGGCGAGCCCGCCCCGCGCCGCCGCTACAGCTCGCTTGCCCGCAGGACTACCCCATGGCCGTGGTGGGCACGGCGGACCGCGGCATCTGCCTCTACACGCTGGAGGGCAAGCCGGGCGAGTTCAAGCGCGTCGAGTCGCCGCTCAAGCACCAGCACCGCTGCATCGCCATTTTCCGCGACAAGAAGACCAAGCAGCCGACGGGCTTCGCGCTGGGCAGCGTGGAGGGCCGCGTGGCCATCCAGTACGTGAACCCCACCAACCCCAAGGACAACTTCACGTTCAAGTGCCACCGGCCGCCCGCCAACACGTCGGGCTACCAGGACATCTACGCCGTGAACGACATCGCGTTCCACCCGGCGCACGGCACGCTGGCCACGGTGGGCTCGGACGGCTCCTTCTCCTTCTGGGACAAGGACGCGCGCACAAGGCTCAAGTCCTCCGAGATGCTGGACCAGCCGCTCACCAAGTGCGCTTTCAACCACAACGGCCAGATCTTCGCCTACGCCGTCGGCTACGACTGGTCCAAGGTTACTCCTTCACCTCACTATCTCAGCTTTTCACACTACGCTTACTCTTGTCGAATCATCCGACTTACTATGAAGGAGGAGGTTCTCAATTCCACCGATTAATCGGAGATGTTTGGACCAATTTTACGAAATTAGCTATGTTTGATAGGATATACTTCCCAAATGGTCATCAGGTCAGGATAAAAAAGGGTATGAAATATTACTGCCAAGTTTCATCACAATCTGTTAAGCTGTTTACGCAAGAAGTAACAAACATACTCACATAGCAAGTTGCGTTTTTATAATATCGTTAGGTGTGATGTAAGTGAGATTGTCTGACCGTGGCATTCGGCAGGGGCACGAGCACTTCAACCCGGCCAAGAAGAACTACATCTACCTGCGCGCCTGCTACGAGGACCTCAAGCCGCGCTCCACGTGAGCACACCGCGCACACCGCGCACGCTGCACCGCGCGTCCTACTCCTATACTTGTTATTCGTATTACAACATTCATCTCAATTTCGTTTTTTTTATTATTATTACATTCTTTGATTTACTTATACGAGACGGTTGATTTAATGACCTGTATATAGACCGAGCACTGGCAGATGTTAATTAATCTTGCTGAAGCAAACAATCGGTCTTATTAAAATGGTTAGTATTCAAATAATTTCCCTGCGGTTTCACCCTATACCAATCAACTGCTTGTAGTTCATGATTTATTTTATATTTTTCTGGGAAACTTTTAGAAGTAAAAGCTTTAGCGGCATTGTGCACTTTTTTTGATTTGGAAAACGATTAACCCTCAACAGGTCAATGACCGAGAGACAGAAGACGGCAGACGGACGTGACTTCCGTGAGAGATACTGTTACAGCCTTTTTATCGTCCCACTGCTGGGCACAGGCCTCCTCTCACATGGAGAAGGATTGAGCATTAAGAGAGAGATACACAAGTTTCTAATCTATTCTTATATAATAAAAAGTAAACTTGTTTATTTGTACCCTAAAGCATGGACGTATATAAGCGTCACAATAACCGACCGACTGACCTGCATCTTACCGTCAACAATAATAATCGGGAGAGTCATGCCGATATCCGACGACTTCTTTAATTTAGAGAAAAATGTACAAACCTGCATATTATTTCTATTTTATCCCTTTTATGTTTTTGTCTAGCTAAATAAAATATGTACATACTGACAAAATGAGGAGATATTTTTTATTAGGGTTCCGTACCCAAAGGGTAAAACGGGACCCTATTGTTTTCGCTCTGTCCGTCTGTCCGTCTAGTGATAGATAGTTGAAATTTTTACAGATGATGTATTTGTGTTCCGCTCTAATAACAAATAATGAAAACTAGAATAAAATAAATATATTGGGGGCTCCCATACAACAAACGTGATTTTTTTTGCTCACCCTGTGTGTATATATTGGAAGTGGCTGTGTTTGTAAAGTCGAACCCGAGCCGTTTTAAACGACTTGCCGATACTGTTCCACGACACAGACGCGACAATAGCCGACTATGTCTCCAGACCGCTAAGACTAGGTACTTTAATGCGCAAAAGTGTCTTCTGCATGGCTCCGATCATTTATTTATAATAATATACCTAAGTCATGGAAAGAATTGCCTACTAAAATATTTAAAAATAAGTTAAAGCAATATTTAATTACCAAAGCATACTATAATATAGGTGAATTTCTGTCTGACAAAGACATTCAATTAGTTGCTATAGTTCGGCCATTCAGAGAATGCGTTCCTGACACGTCGCGATTGAACTGACGACGTAACTTTGCAATGGCGTTGCAGTTACGATAAAAATATTTTTGCTGGTTGTTTACCGTTTTAACAATTGAGGAGCATTAAAACAACATTATTATATCAATAATCAATGAATGTAGTTACGTCGTCAGTTCAATCGCGACGTGTCAGGAACGCATTCTCTGAATGGCCGAACTTTAGTTACTCTAAGTACCTATTAAGCATTGTTTTACTCTATTTATATTATGTTAAGAATTTCATCTAGTTTTTACTTAATGCTACTGATTTGCATAATTTAACTGCTTAGTTTGTAACGTCAACAATTTGTAAATGTTTGCACGCCGAATGGCAAAATATGGCAGAATTTTTTTATTTTATAACACCATTTACTTTTGTACCCATATTTGCAAAATAAATTTATCTTTATCACCATTTCCAAATATCAAGAATGTACAATGTTAATGTTCAAGTTTTCACTTGTGCCCGCACGGATCGGTCCGGCCGTTCTGTCTGGCATGATTCAATGACTATAAAAACTTGGTGGTGATTTATATATAGACTACTCACTGAATAATCACAAAATCTCAGAAATTAACATCTACAAACTGAAACTTAGCAAGTTGGTTCCTTGACAGTACAGGGTGCAGATCCACTAATAACGGATTTTACAACATTTCAACACTAAAGGGGTAAAAGTAGACATTGAACACACTAAGCTCAGAAACTCTGTCCGATGAATAACCGTAATGACTATAATATATAATGACTATAAACTATAATCCTCATCCGACATAGCCTGCTTTAACTATGTATGTAGAAATGATAACAAGGTTCACTAACAACATGAAATATATTAAACAAAAACACTAGCATAGGGCGCAACAGGTCAGTGCTCGTCGTGCGCGTGCGCGTCGCCGCCGCCCAACATCTTGCTCACGCCCACCGTGATCACCGCCAGGACGAAGCCTAGGGGCAGCCCACGGAAGAACGTTTTGTTGGCACGAGCCCAGCGAGTGCCAAACCCAGGGTGGTACCTCCAGGCTTCATTTCTGAAATATGTATACATTGTGTATAAAATCACTTCCAGAACATGTGCATCCCTGAAATACCAGACATCATTGGTTTATATAACCAAATGAAAATATTATGACTATCTATACTAATATTATAAAGAGGAAAACTTTGTTTGTTTGGTTGTAATGAATAGGCTCAAAAACTACTGGACCATTTTTAAAAATTCTTTCACCTTTCGAAAGCTACATTATCCACAAGTAACATAGGCTATATTTTATTCTGGTACGGGCAGTAGTTACCACGGGACGTGGGTAAAACTGCAGGAAAACGGCTAGTTTAGTAATAAGTAGGTAAAGCCCAATATTCATGGTAAACTTTTGTTGAACAACAATTGAATAACGTTATTAATAGCAACAAGAAAGTTGTTTAAAACAAGTACTTATTATAGTGCTTAACAACCATGCAGGCTGCCAGTAAATTGTAACTAAAGCAACTTGGCAACATGCCTGTTTATAAACAAAGGACAATGGGCGAATCCGGTCCAAATGTCCACCTCGAACGAGACCTATATGGCTAGATAGCCCGTTAAATATAGAACATTTTTTGTTGTGAAAGTAAAAAAAAAATATAATACCAGAAAAAAGTTATAGCAAAATCAAATAAAACATTTTATAGATTTTTCTTATTTCATTTTTTCAATACTTTTCGTGAAGACTGCCTCGTTGGTCTAGTGGTCACAGGCGCGGCTGCTGTGCTCGAGGTCTCGGGTTCGATTCCCGGGTCGGGCCGAAATCGCTTTGTGGGTTTTCTTAAGCTTTCACAAAGCAGCCCGTAGTCTGGAAGTTGGTGTTCATTCATCCGTGCATCGGAGAGCACGTAAATGTCGGTCCTGCGCCTGATCTCTTTTCAGTCGTGTCGGATTGCCGTCCCATCGGGTTATGAGAGTGAAGGAATAGTGAGTGTACCTGTGTCTGCGCAAATGCTCGTGCACTATAATATGTCCTGCGCAGCTGGCTGATCTCCTTAAATGAGAACAGCCGCCGTGGCCGAAATCGGCCGTGGACGCCATTATTACTTTTCGTGATGTTCGATTTTCGTACTTTCTGTAACTTTTGACAAAATAGAATTGTTCATTATTAGAGAGAAGCCACCACCAGTTACATCGAACTTTCTTAGATCCAGGCACCGCTCAGTATATTCAAGCACTTCTGGCGCCTCAATTGGTTAGTGATTCGTACATCCATTGGGCATAAAAAAATGGGCTGTTTAGCTGTTTATATGCAAATGTGTCAGACTCATCTTAGTTTTAGATAAAGTGCGGAAATGGAAGTGGAATAAAATAAAAATAATAATGATAACATACATACAAAAACTACCGAAAATTAAGAATACATTTTTGGCTATAACTTTTTTTTGGCATTGTTTTTTTTTTTACTTTCTTAGTAAAAGTTACTCTAAATTAAGTGGACTATTTAATTATATAGGTCTCGTTCGTGGTGGACATTTGGACCAAACTTCATACATTCTTGCCCAATCTCCTTTTACCACAAATATGAAGCATCAGATGAATACATATAATCAAATACATACAAGTAACGAATCTATGAGCGGGTGTTAGTGTCATTCATTTTTACCTGTGACTAAATGTTCACCATTTGTTTTGGAAAATTTGACTGCAGTCCTCTGTGGCATGGACAATATGTTTATGTTCCATTGTATAAAACATGATTAAAATGAAAACAGTTGTGCCACTTAGTGAGGTAATACATTATAAAGCATCTTTCATTACAACAGAACCAGCTCATTTAGAAAAAACATAGCATGGCATGTTTAAGGATTTGTTTAACCAGTGTAAAAAAAACAGTAATTCTTTTGATTGTAGCGACTCATCATTGGTCTGAATGAAAAGTAAAATTATCCTAAATATTTTCGTATTATCATGTATTGTTCTCACCTGATCCAAGGGTCACAGAGACCTTTCTTTGCAAGAGCTTTTTCAAGCTCTTCCAGCTGAGGGATGCCTTTGATGTTGAACTGTTGGTAGTTCGGCACAGTGTACGGAGGTCCGTGTCCGTGACCGTGTCCTCCCATCTTTAACAACATAACAACAAATTAAATTTAACTTAGATAGCATTACATAATTGTCTAGCTAGCTTGTTGTGGCATAACCTTAACAATTTAATAATTATGAAGATTTTAGGCATTTCGCAAAAGAATTATTTGCTCAAAATTAATATGAGAAACTATTATTATTGAAGTTGTTTTCATTACAGTAAGCTGAGTACCTTTTAATCCTGAAATACTCTCTATTTATTCAATACGATATTTCATCGACAGCAGATCGACATGACAATAACATGACACTAACAAAATGTCATTGTCATACGATGTACATGTGTCTTTATTTTACTCGCCAGGACATATGAAAACTCTAGGCAGCCAGTAATAACGAAATAACTAGTATAGTAATCAGCGGCAGTAGTGCGACCACCAATGATGAGCGAGAAACAAATGATAGGACAACAAGAAGCGAGTGAGTCGTTTCGATAGTTCTGTTACTAGGCTAAGCGAATGTGCAACTAAAGGCGAAGCGCGATTACTCAGTCTTATTCAAACTTTTCAAAGCTTTTGTCACTTAATGATGACAAAACTGGTAAAGCCGGCGGGCGGCGGCGAGTCGATAATCACGCAATGATGGATAACTGATGAACTGGCAACACTGGATCATAGACTATTTTTTATCTGTTGTTGCGTTGGTTAACCCCAATGGTTAACCCGTAGTGATTATATACTCCAATATATATATATATATTTTTTTAAATTTTATTTTAATTAAAAGCACTTCTTGCTTCTCATCCCACTTGTCATTGGCAGAATCGTCGAAATTGACATCGACACGGATTGCCATATACAAAAATAGAATAGAATAGATTATATACTCTCTGGGTTGACCATTGGTTGACGGTTTTGTGTTTGTTTGTTATTATTATCTATAGTAGTCTGTGCGTGCGGTGAATGGAATTGCCTGCGGCATCGCGGCGCTGCTAAGTGTTATCGAATATTATTGTTTCTAATAAAAAAATACATAATCACTAAACTTCACCGTGGATTAGACCGGTTTCATAGGACAAAAGTTATGATTTAAATCAAGGTCTTCAGACGAAAAAGTGAAAAGTTTATGTAATTTCTATAATGCATTGATATGTAAATGCATTTAGCGTCGAGAGTAAACAGATACCTAGATCTCAAGATTTCCCATAATCCAGTGGTAATAATTAGCGTGTAGGCGGTAGGTTTATAAGGTATGGTCGTGTTATCGGTACTGCATATGCGCGCGTGAACACAAAGGATGGCGGCCGGGACCGGCTGGCCGGCGGCGCTGCTGCTGGCGCTGCTCGGCTCGGCGACCTCCGCCTCGAGCGCAGGTACGTGCTGCCACGGCCATCAACTGCAAGTCTAAAACTGGCCCTCGCCCCCATTACGTACTGTAGACCAATTAAAAACTTCTTAGTCCATAGGTTTTATTTATTATATTTTGTTCCTAGCTGGACAACTATTTAAATGTGTCCTATGCAAATAATAGGATTAGGTTTTTACACTGAAATTGTCACTTCGTTTTCCAATCGACAAAAATAAACAAAGTTAAATGTTTTTATGATTTTTAATTAAAATATCCCGAATATCCCGGTACCGAGCGCGCTACGCGCTACAGTGCCTACTGGCTTCACTTTTATGAATAGTTTTCGTTAGTCTTGAAAGAATAAATCCTATTCAGTGAAATAATTTGGGATATAGCGGGCTTATCGATGCTGGCGGTTTTTATCCCGGACTCAGCTGAAACGTGCATTAGTTATTCATTTTGGCAATCGTCGTGCTTACAAGTAGTTGAACCAATGCAACACTTAAGATTTAATTTATGGGCTGCAGATTTACTGAAGACAGAACTGTGTCAGCTTTATAAAGTTCGACCAGATTGCCTGTGTCGTGAAAATGTGACAACCACAAGTTGTTGTATTCTATCCTAGCAGCAGTTGAGGAGGATAGCGTAAAGGGCTCCGCGTCCCAAATACGGAGGTGTATGTGTTACGCCGCCGATGTCCAGACCCCTTAGCCAACATGGTCTTTAAACCCGCTATGCCGAAATTAAGTTGCGTTAAGTACAGCCAAAGTTTGGTCGAGTGTCAGTTTACCGACTATTAGGCGACAACGACCGATGTTCGGTTCGATTGCTGACGAAAGATCGGGACTAGACAGCGGTGGCAGGCTAGCATATAAGCGCCTGCGCCTACCTCAAGCGCACCTCTCTAAGCTCTAACTTTATTTGCTCTAAGATTGTTATATTATTGTGGAGTGTGTTGGATCGTAGGATAGAAGAATGTAGGTAGATAATTTCGGTTACAGAATTTGCGCTGCCGTCTCTTAAGAGCGGGGTAGAACGATGAGCCACCGAATAGACCCACGCCTACGGTAACCGGGACTACCGGGAGGCGTCCCTCGTTACCCGGTGCCCGTGGTGTCTTTCACGTCCACTGGCTTGGATGAGATGAACGAATTCTGTATCGCTCCGCCGCCTCCTTCTCTTAGCATGACTGATGCGCAGAAGTAACCGACGGCATTCCATTTCCTCTCGCTTCGGACGAAGGCTTGAACCACGGCCGCGAGAGGTCGCAGCCTATTGGCAGGCATGGCGAATGATAGAAATTAATTAGTCCGTCTTTTAGATAACCCTAAATGCCCTAAAATAATGGACACGTATATTGTATTTCTATAAGTATGTCTCTGACAAACAAATAACAACGAAGATACAACACGATTGACCACGAGGACACACGGCGGTGCTGTTCCCAGGCTCACCTCGACTGTGTGCTTCACGGAGACCTATGGGCCGTCTGCGCATTGGTGACACAAACTATGTTTGGAAGGAGAGTTCTCAGATCATGTCAAAGGACATAAACATAGTAATTTGTTATACAAGAGTGCAAAGTTGTTCAAAAGAGCACAAGGTGAAAAATCTTTGCACTCGAGTGCAACACGTAACTTTTCATCCCACCTCATCGAGGAAATTTCTAAACTCAAAAAAAAAAAATGGCGCGCACATATGAGTATCAATTAAAAAGAAGTAGGTACCTATTAAAGTTCATTTATTTCAAAACTCAGTTTAAAAATGAAATTACTTAATTAATTAATTAATTATTTTAAACAGTATTTTATTTGTTTAATATGTATCTGTTTGAAAAATATTTTCAAGATTGTCACAAATGGAGTATTGCACACGATGTTCTAAATTCAAATCACTTTGCCGCTCTAGAGGATAAAAACGGCTTTTGCGCTCAGATATCAAAGGGTAAAACTACTCTTTCCGAGACGGTGGGATGAAATAGTTATTTGTTATACAAGAGTGCAAAGTTGCTTTTTAACCGCGGGCTCAATTTTGATGACCGAGCAAGCGAAGGATTCTAAAATTGAAACACGAGCGTAGCGAGTGTTTCAATAATTAGAATCCTGAGCGATAGCGAGGGAATCAAAAGAGCACAAGGTGAAAAATCTTTGCACTCGAGTGCAACACGTAACTTTTCATCCCACCTCATCGAGGAAATTTGAAACAAAATGGCGCGCACATATGAGTATCAAATTAAAAAGAAGTACCTATTAAAGTTCATTTATTTTAAAACTCCGTTTAAAAATGAAACGAGGTTAAAAATCTGTGTAAAAACAATAATAAAAATTACTTAATTCATTTAATAATTATTTTAAGCAGTATTTTATTTGTTTAATATATATTTGTTTGAAAAGTCTCATCGAGATTGTTACAAATGGAGTATTGTACACGATGATCTAAATTCAAATCACTTTGCCGCTCTAGAGGATAAAAACGGCTTTTGCGCTCAGATATCAAAGGGTAAAACTACTCTTTCCGAGATGGTGGGATGAAAAATATATTAAGATATATCTATTTAATGTAGTTGACGCGAGGCGTGCGAGAGACGACGTAACACAAAAAATTGGCGAACCGGTCTGGCCGGCGCGGCGCTGCGTCCGTTGTAATTACCTGCCAGCTCGCGGCACTCGCGCCGCTCCCTCTGCCTACAACAACATTTGTGTACTAGTCAGCCAATCGCTTCTTTCCTAGACTTCAGCTGCACGACTTAGCCCAGCTGACGCCAGAAGCTATGGACACCATGCACAATCACATTTTTCAGATTGTCAGGCAGCTCAAGCGGTTTAACAACAACAACTAGCCCATTTGTAACCGCCGATTCTACTTCTGTACCATATCCGTAAATTTAGTTTTAAATTTTATTTATTATGTATATATGTATTATATATACACTTGAGAGCAATAAAATCGCACTCCCTAGATTTTGACCAAAAACAGTGGATATTCTTAAAACTCGTAAGTAAATGAAAGGTATTTTTAATAAAAATACACACTTTGTTTAAAATATCATGTAAAAAGAAATTCATTTTCCTGGAAGTTACGCGCAAAAACATCAAAACAACAAAATTCCTCGAATTAACTCGTTTCAGGTAGGCACTACTTGCGCCCCTTCTCGCAGGTATAAAAGGGTCAGTTAAAGGTTTTTTTAAATAATTTGTGCACTGAGTTCTAACGTGATAACCCCTCTTGTGAATACATACGGAAAACTTTGAAAAACATGGACACGACACCTGCAGAGGCTGCTCAAGTTATAGCCTTGTTGGAAACTGGGCAAAATCAAAGTCAAGTCGCTCGACAGTTGAATTTAAGTCGATATTCAGTTCGACGTGTATACCAGAGGTTTCGAGAAACTGGAGGCTATTCGGCGACCAGGATCAGGCCGCCATCGTACTACATCAGACCGTGATGACCGCTTTCTAGTGACAAGATCTTTGCGAAATCGACAGCTGAACGCGGTTGAGCTAGGAAAGCAGCTTCGAGAAGTACGCAATGTCAGCATAAGTCGGTGGACAGTCAGAAGACGATTGTCTGAAGCGGGGTTGACTGCACATCGACCCGCAAATGGTCCGAAATTGACCACAGCCCACCGACAAGCCCGGCTTCAATTTGCCCGAGAGCATTTAAATTGGACGTTCGATCAGTGGAGGGCAGTTATGTTTTCCGATGAGTGTAGAATGACTTTACACGGCCACGATGGACGCTCAAGAGTCTATAGAAGGTCATCAGAGCGATTTTCACAATGGTGCATTAGCGAACGTGTCGCTTATGGCGGTGGATCGTGTATGTTTTGGGGTGGCATAATGCTCGATTCCAAAACCGACATTGTCTTCATTACTGGGGCCAATACTGGCCCTAGATCGAGAGGATTAACAGCCCAGCGATACGTGGAAGAAGTCCTCGAACATCATGTTAGGCCGATTTCGTGGCTTATGGGGGAAGAATTCCTACTTATGCATGATAATGCCAGGCCACATGTTGCTAGGACAGTTCGCGATAACTTGGAAGACGTCAGTATTAACGTGATGGAGTGGCCAGCTCGTAGTCCTGATCTCAACAGTGGCGGCCCTAGGGGTGTGCGAACTGTGCCATCGCACAGGGCCTCGCGCTTGGGGGGGCCTCGCGCTACAAGCCAAACTAATATAAAAAAAAATATAGTTAAAAATATATATCTGGTCCAAGAAAAAAAAATGTGCATTTTTTCTTAATTTTTAATTGATTCAGCGTTTACTTTTTGAGTCCTCAATTTAACAAAAAGTTGGAACACCAAAGTAACAAATACAACTGGCTCTCGATCCAGTTACGGATTCTTTTTATTTGTGCTTAATTCCGAGATTAATTTGAGAGTCCTTAAACAATTTAAAAAATTCGCGCTCGCTACGCTCGCGGCTGTTCACTTGGCAGTACCCACTTTTCCTTCTAACTTAATTAGAGTACTTTTATGCCCCAAAACTCAAAAATTTTCGCGCTCGCTACGCTCGCGACTTCACCTTACACTGTTATTATACAAGTTTTGGTGCTTTGGTGACCCAAAGCTCAAAAAATTTTGCGCTCGCTACGCTCGCGGGTGCTATACTTTCCGCTTCTTTTATTTTTTTCATCCTTTTTTAGGATTAACAAAAAAATAAGTCCTAGTTTCCGTATGAACTTTCTTATTTACGACGTTCGAACCTTTCAATACATATTCATATTCATATCATTTATTGCGTTCCACAAGTTTCACATGGTGTTACAAAAGCTTACAGCTACGTACATTTGTGGACCCTGTTAGGGCACAGCAACATTTGGCATTTAATGCCAGTACATTTAAAATACTTAAAACTAATTCTAAATTATTATGGCGGTAGTTTTAAACATTAGGTATAATAGGAATAGTTAATTTACAATTAAAATTATATATTATATTTCTTTATATTTGTATAAATATATATTAGGAAATTATTTAGATATTAGCTATTTTAGTGTATTGTAGTATGTATACATATTGTTTATGTATGACTAATATTTATTTTGTCGTTCATGTATTCTTGAATTGTATAGTATACATAGGGGGCGCTTGGGTCATGATTGCACCCGGGCGCTACATGAGCTAGAGACGGTCCTGAATCAGTTATACGAAGAGCTGAATAATATCTCGGTGCTGAAGTATATATAAGAAAATAATTTAACTGAAATGTATCCCACTACCGAAATAGTCTTGAGAATTCGAATAATAAAATAATAATATCTAAAAAGCAGTTTTTCGAGGCTTAAAATTATTAAAAGGTGTTTAAGGAATTCGATGACACAAGATCGACTTTCAGCCCTTGCTATTCTTTCGATCGAAAATGACGTTGCTCATTCATTCGATTATTCTGCTTTAATTAAAGATTTTAGTCTTAAGAAAAGTCGCAAGCATCAGATCATTTTAATATTTGTTAATTTTGTGATTCTTTAAATATAAACTGTAGTAAAAATAAAATTTTATTAATTTGTTTAACTCGAGCATTTCTTCTCAAACATGGCGTTTAGCTAAATCAAAACACCTGGGGCCCGATTCTCCTAATTTTACTTAAGCGACATACGATTCACATTCGACTGCGATTCAATCACGACTCGATTACGATTGAAGCGTATGTGGCATTCCACTATTTTTTCTTTGAAATAAAAGTTTTTATCCTTTTCTGTCATTCAATAATGAATCATTTTGTCTGCAAATGATTTACGATTGTAATATGATTGAAGAGCAAACTACCGTATACACCAAAATCACCAAAATAGCAGACCAATCGCAAACCAATCGAATGTCGTTGGAATACGATTGGTCTTATATTAATAGTAGCAGAATGCCCGATATGGTTAAAACTGCTATTGCGATCATATTGCGATTCGATGTCTATTCGATTTTGACATTATTAACTTAGGAGAATCGGGCCCCAGCTTACTCTCGCAACACATACTTTTCACGTAGGACAAAGGGCCTCGCATAGACCTGCCGCACGTAGCCTCGCAATGGCTAGGGCCGCCGCTGGATCTCAATCCTATCGAGCATGTATGGGATGAGCTGAAAAGGCGTGTTCGAGCAAGAAGTCCAGCTCCCACACATCTCCAAGCGCTGCAATCAGCCATTGAAGAAGAGTGGAAACCGTTCCACTCTTCTTCATAGTTCACATACCACAAGAGTTCATAATTAAGTTAATACGGTCGATGAAAAACCGTCTAAGAGCCGTAATTAGAGCTAGAGGGGGTAACACTCCATATTAATAAAGATTTTATTGAAAATGTATTGATTTGTTTCAATTCAATGTCTTGTCCGCTAAATGCAATAATCACAACTTTACATGCAAGTTTCATTTTATCTCCTGAAAGATCCTTCTGAGCATCTTACATGCACTTCAGTGGTATCGTTGGAAAGGTAATGAAATAATCTTTAAGTGTCCATTGCAATTTAATAATTTTTTAGCAATTATAATAAGAAAATCCAGCTTTTTTTGCTAAAATCCGGAGTGTGCGATTTTATTGCTCCCGAGTGTATTATGTATATATGTATATTATGTATATATGTAATTTTATTTATTATGTATATATAATTGAAAGATCCTATGCCTCCTCAAACCACCCACAACATCACAAACCCCTCCACAATACCTCCCCAACCCAAAACCAGTCAGGAGAAAGGCGCAGACATACCATAAGTGTTACCCTTTCTCCCCAAAGTAGATTAAAAAAAAAAAGACTTCAGCTGCAAAACTGATGTTTGGAAGCTCGCATGGATAAAAGTTTGACGTACACAATTACGCTTTACTTCCAGCACACAGTCTAGTTTATTATGTGTATGTAAGGAGTTATTCCCAATTTGTCATTAGTACCGATTGGTCACCAACTATTTTTTCCATACACCAAATCCCGATTGGTCATTCGAGCAAAATAACTAATTTAATATTTAAATTTTGAGTGCCGATTCGTCACCCGCGTAAAATTTCACGTATCAGAGTACCGTCAGAAATAAAAGTGTTAGAAGAAATTTTAAATGAAAAACTTCAATGTAGGTAAAGGTTTTAATAGCTCTCATATAAATATAATAAAATTTACATTAAAACACAGGTGAAGACAACGAAAATGTGACTTGATACTTTTTGTACCGGTAACAAAAGTACCAGGGGCCCATAACTAGCAAAGAGATTGTATACATAAAAATATTCATAAATATAAAATTTAATTAACAAAAATAATTTGAATGAAGTCTGCAGTTGTGTTGTACACACTGCAGTTTTTCTTTTAAATTGGTCCTTGTTCGGTTAAACAGAACGTTTCAGTCAATTATCTTCTTAAACTTCTTGTTCTTACTATCCATACACTTCTTCCTCCGAGCCTTTTTCCCAAACTGTGTTGGGGTCGGCTTCCAGTCTATCCGGATGTAGCTGAGTACCAGTGCTTTACTATCCATACACAATTGAGAAAATATATTTATTTTATTTATGAATACCTATGTGCTTAAGTTTTGGTCACAAGTCACATACACTGATAATGCATTTACACCACATGTTTTTTTGCTAATACCGATAATAGTAAATAGTTACTTACACAAAACAATAGAAACCGGACCATACTTTGCCCCTTCTATATATTTTCTCTTTCTGGAAAATAAAAGGCTTCTGTTTTATTACCTGATTTTATATATAAATAAGTTATACCGGGATTTTCAAAACATTGGTTCACATACATAAAATACAATTCATCGACATGGTGTAAATTGGTATGTTTATCTACAATTAGGAAAAAAACGTAAAATCCTGACACTCTTGACTGCTATACTCCTGTAAGTTATGCGGTCCTAGTACACGGTGGGCAGTTCCATGGACACTCGTTGATTGGTATATTACTCATCTGATTTATGCGATCCTGGTATTTTCGTTTTGGCCGTGCGTTGTGTGACGCCGTTGAAATCGCGATTTTATTAATAGCGTCTTGCCATAATCGGAAAAAACATAACCAACATAAATAAAAAAAACATATTACAATATTGTAAAGCTTATCTTGTTGACAGTTGACGACGGCGCAGGACCGACATTTGACATGCTCTCCGACGCACGAGTGCATTTGTCACCAACTTCCAGGGTCCGGGCTGCTTTGTGAGAGTCTTCTAAAACTCACAAAGCGATTTCGGGAATCTAAGCCGAGACCTCGTGCTCAGCAGCCGCACTTGCGACAGCTAGACCAACGAGGCAGTTTGAGACAACGAGATTTGTATGTATCCCTCAGACCACAGGACTATAGAAATTTTCGGATTTTCGGAAGTGATCGTGGGGCCCAAGCCAACACGAAGCCCTTTTGAGACAATTTTAATTGTCATTGAACATCCTTGGCAGTCGTTAAGGGCAGTCAGAAGCCGGTAATTCTGACACCAGTCTAACCAAGGGCTATTGGGTTGCCCGGGTAACTGGATTGAGGAGGTCAGACAGGTAGTCGCTCCTTGTAAAACACTGTTACTCAGCCGCATCCGGTTAGACTGGAAGCCAACCCCAATAAAGTTGGGAAAAGGCTCGGGAGATAATGACACTACTCGACTTTAAACCGCGGCTTCGCTCGCATTTTTTATTATTAAATAAAAGTAGGTATCCTATGTTCTTTCTAGTACTACCAAGAATTTGTGTACTAAGTTTCATAATGATCGGCAAACAAACGAACTTTCGTATTTAAAATGTTAGTAGGATAGAAATGTTCCCAAGGACAATACTCTCTACTCTCCCTGGAGCACTCGCTATACCCGCGAGGTCGCTCCCCGTCATCCGTCGTCTGCAAAAACACAACCCCTAAAAAATCTTCCATCCCATCTTTTCTCCGGACTTTTGGAATTCTTTCATGGTTACCCTAGGCGCAACGAACCTCTCGTATCGTGTTGTATACCGCATCTTCTCTGGTTACACCGACTCAAGTATCTCATGTGTGACTTGCCAACCAATTGCATTTCATTAAATAACATTGGTTTAATTATTATTTATGTAGGCATTGTGGTAGAGTCTAGCCGTGGCCCATTCTTGCATGCGACTCGTACTTGGGCTGGCTCGAGCCGGGAAGCACCAGGCTCGCACAGATCAACTGAAGTGGCCTCTAACAATGCCGACTGCCAAAAGACGTAACAAAATTGGTTTCCCGACTGTCATTAAATGACACGAACTTCAATTTTTTTTTGATCGTCGTCTTTTAGTCACACGTCCTAAGTACATGGGAGTGAAATAAAAGTGAAGCATTAATTGAACTGAACGTTCACTTGAGTCAAGCGATCTAGAAGTCAGTGGCGAAATAAACGTATCTGCATCTAAGTACTATACTCAGACTTCCAGGCCGATGCACCTGTTACAGCCTTTTTTATCGTCCCACTGCTGGGCACAAGCCTCCTCTCACACGGAGAAGAATAGTTTTTTTACGTGCTTTTTAGTGTTTTTACGTAACGTATGGAACATTGCGCGTCGGCCTGTCATCGCTCGTTATAAGAATGGGACCGTTGTCCAGAGCCTAGGTAAGATTCGTTATCCTTGGTGTTTTAATACGGACTCGCTCTTCTCACTCTTAGGGATTGTGACTTTTCTGTCAATTGGGAGATACGGTGTTCTGATAGAGTGAGGATGTTATTGTCTGTGATGAGCAGTAAGCCGGTCAGTGCGGCACGATGCGGGCTGGGGCGCGCGTGCGCTCTCACGTGTCACTCTTCATTCACCGCACCAATGAGCGTCGTGAGTGCGCAGGGGCTCCCGCTCTGCTCCCCTTGCAGACCACGTATTACTTATTATTTATGGTTTCTAACCAATCCACCAAACGAAATCTTAGAACGCGATTTTAAAGTTATGATAAAAATGACATAAGAGTAGCAACTGGCAGCAGATGAGCAGAGCGAGAGCGGCTCGTGCACCGCGCAGCCGGCGACCGCGGACCGATAACCTTTTCTTGTTTGTGACAGCAGACGTTAACGCCGCTGTTCCATTATAATACTCATTTTATTTCACTATCAAATAGATAACACTCCATTTAAGTGCCTTACGGACCTATGTTTATCACCACAATTAATTGCAGAATGTCTAAATAGTCTCCACAATTATTCCAACAACAATTATATACAATTTTTTTACTCTTGATTATGTTCCATATGGTATTAACTAATGAAAATATTCAAGTTCGATAGAGCCAGACAATATTCCGGGTGTTATGGTTTTCGAAGAACTTTCTGCCCCTTTACGTCGCGTGTGTAAATTGACTTACCATCTGCTGCAATGCAAGATTCACAGAATGTCTTCATTACGCAGATGACTTCACTCTTCATTCCCAATCGAGTTGTAAGCCGTGTAAAGCCAGTTCTTAATAAATTACAGTTTTATTTATCCAAACGCGTTGTAATGAAAACTGTTCACTAGCCGGCCTTGCGACAGGGTAACTCCTGCAGGGAGGAAAGACAGGGTGCCGAAGTTCTTAATGAATATTTGCTATATTACAATAATAAATCGTAGTCAAGGATGAGTGTTTGAAAACGGTGAAATTTTTATGTAATCGACTAGCCGTTTTCCCGCGGTTTCACGCGAATCCCGTGGGGCTATTGCCCGTGCCGGGATAAAATATAGCCTAAAATATGTTACTCGTGAAGAGTGTAGCTTTCCAACATTGAAAAATATGTTAAATTATATATTAAATCGGTTGAATGGTTTTTGGGTTTATACATTACAGACTTTTTGTTTATAATATAAGGATAGTTCATCGCAACATTATCGAAACATTAAAAACGGTATGTCCAGAGTGACATGCTGCGAGCGCGTGGGAGCATTTTATTAAGGAGGCAGTGTGTGCGCAGGGCCGGCGGCGGACGAGGAGAGCGGCTCGCCCGCGCCCTGCGCCGCGCCGCAGTTCGCGTGCGCCGACCAGCTGCGCTGCCTGCCGCCGGCGTGGCGCTGCGACGGCCGCGCGCACTGCGCCGATGCCTCCGACGAGCTCAACTGCACCAACCCCAATCGTAACCTTTCCGACGACCCCTCTTTTTGTTCATTTCATTCCATCATTCCTATGTACATGAGTGCTGCCCCTTGCAGCTTCATGTCGCGGCGACGAGTTCCGCTGCGCCGTCAGCAACTTCTGCCTGGCGCCGAGCTGGCGCTGTGACGGCGAGCCGGACTGCGGCGCCCACGACGCCTCCGACGAGGACCCCTACATGTGTACGTGAGCGAGCAGTGGTGCCGCCCGCACCCGCAGCTGCCTATTGACGGACATGTTCGCCGGTGCGCAGGTCAGAAGGACTTCAAGTGCCGCGGCAACAGCGCGCGCTGCGTCACGCCCGTGGAGGGGCAGTTCACGTGCGTGCCCGTCAGCCAGTTCTGCGACGGCGAGCGGCAGTGCCCCGACGCCAGCGACGAGTGGGACATCTGTGACAACTTCACGGCGGGGGACTGCGGTGCGCTGCGCTGCGAGCTGGGCTGCCGGCCCACGCACGCCGGCCTCGCCTGCTACTGCCAGCCGGGCTTCGAGCCAGACGCCGCTGGACTCTGTGTTGGTGAGCTAAATATTCAAAGTGGACTCAAAACGCATCGGTGTGGGAGGAATAGGGCTAAGTCTTGTGCTCATTATAGGGAGAATGATTGTCTTTGATTCTCCGAGCCATGAGGTGATACAATATTGAACTATAAATTGACATAAAGCTAAATAAACTTGGTAATAATCCGGTATTTAAGTGGATTTGCTTACTTAGGGCAGTCTCGCGTGTTGCAGACACGGACGAGTGCGCGTGGGAGGACGCGTGCGCGCAGCGCTGCAGCAACACGCGCGGCTCGTACGAGTGCGCCTGCGCGGCCGGCTACCGCCTGCACGCCGACCGCCGCGACTGCCTGCCCATCAACGGTGAGTGTGCGCCCGCCCGTTCCGCGCGCCCGCGGCCCGCTCTCACCGCCACCTCGCCACTGCGCAGAGCCCGAGGACGAGCCGCTGTCGCTGATCGTGGTGACGACGGAGGGCGTGCGGCGCGAGTGGGCGGAGGGCGGCGCGCGCTCGCGCAACCACTCGCTGGCGGCGCTGAACGTGCGCGCGCTGGACTTCGTGCACGCGGAGCGCAGCGTGTGCTACGTGCACCACAACCTGAGCAAGTCGGGCATCGTGTGCGTGGACGCGGACGACTTCGCGCGGCGCCGCTCGCTGGGCGCGCCGCCGCTGTTCCCCGACGTGGCGGGCGCCAGCCACCTGGCGAGCGACTGGGTGGCGGGCAACTGGTACGTGGTGGACGGCGCGCGCGAGGCGCTGTACGTGTGCTCGCGCGCGCTGGCGCACTGCCGGCTGCTGCTGGACGCGGCGCTGGGCAAGGTGCACGGCTTCGCGCTGGACCCGGGCGCGGGGCTCATGTTCTGGACGGTGTGGGGCGCGGCGCCGCCGGCGGTGGAGCGCGCGGCGCAGACGGGCGCGGCGCGCGCGGCGGTGGCGCGGCTCAAGCTGGTGTACCCGTCGGCGCTGGCGCTGGACCCGGCGGCGCGGGCGCTGTACTGGGTGGACGCCTACCTGGACTGCGTGGAGCGCGCCGACTACAGCGGCGCCGCCCGCCGCACGCTGCGCCGCGGCTACGCGGTGAGTGCCGGGGACTCTCCACTTGGGAAATACTCCAGTGCTTAAAAGCGTCAGGAGACAAAAAACTTAGATCTTTTGGAAGTTCCACAACCACGTTGCGAAAGGGGGCTACACGGAAAAAATTTGAAGTTATAACGACTGTAGGGGTTGTAAGCGCCTACACTTGGATGATAGTTGATAGGTTGACTGCTTCTCGTTGATAGAGACAGGAAGATCGTGTAGAAATGATAAAATAACACAAACTTCTGTGACGAGAGTATATTGATACTTATTGATACAAAATGATAAAGTGCAGTGATATAAAATGCTAATGCTACAGTTTAAATAGTCATACAAAAGTGCTGACGCGCGCTGCGACAGTAATTATGTATATAAAATAAAATTAAACCTGTACAGTTGTCTGTACAACGACACTTTGATAAAGTTGTAGGGCGTGTACGGGTTTCTCTTTCTGTCTCTTACTCTTATAGAAAGCAAACCAGTTATTTTCTTTTCGTCTTTCTATTTCGTATTGAACAGTGTGGTGTCCCGACGATTATTTTTGTTGAGTATATACTGAAGGTAAATGTGTTTTTTGTACATAATAAAAATTTTTACAACTCCTTCACTAATTAATCGAAAGGAACTGCGTTCCGTCCGGGTGTCCCTTGACACCTCTCAAGTTGTTTATTACTTTTCCTGAGCAGTGAGTCTTATGTTTTTGAACAAGTGGATGCATCATTGACATAAGTGAAGAATAAGTACACAATATTAGGAAGCCACATATGTGTTCGGCAGACGCAAGAACTGCAACACATTTCGGTGCTGGGCTCGACGCTGTTCCTGCCGGTGTGGCGCAACAGCTCGGTGGCGCTGGTGTCGCGGCTGGCGGGCGGCGGCGCGGCGCGGTCGCTGGCGCTGCCGGCGCGGCCCACGGGCGCGCTGGCCTTCCACGCGGCGCGCCAGCCGCGCACCCCGCACCCCTGCGCGCAAGACAACGGCGGCTGCCAGCACCTGTGCCTCACGGCCTACGCGCGCGGCGCCCCGCTCGCGCACTGCGCCTGCCGCCACGGCTTCCGCGCCGCCGGCCGCGCCTGCCAGCGCGTGCGCCTGCCCGCCTACCTGCTGCTGGCGCGCGGCGCGCCGCCGCTCGTGCAGGCGCTGGCGCCCGAGCCGCGCGGCGAGGAGGCGGCCGCGCCCGTCACCGACGCCGCGCGCCCCACCGCCGCCGACGTCGACGTGCCCGGCGACTACCTCTACTACTGCGACGTGCACCGGTGAGCACCGCCCCGCCGCCCCGCCACCCCACTCCCCCTCGCCGCCCGCGCCGCCGCTCACCGCGCTCTGTGTGCAGGTACGAGATCGTGCGCCAGAAGCTGGACGGCAGCGGGCGCGAGGTGTTCGCCGGCCGCGACGTCGACAACTGCGAGGGCTTGGCGGTGGACTGGATGGGTGAGCACTTCGCGTGGTGTGTGGCACTCGCGACGCGTGTGTATGAGAGAGAGAGAGAGTAACGCGGCGGCTCGGCAGGACGCAACCTGTACTGGACGGACGAGGCGCTGGGCACGCTGAGCGTGGCGCGGCTGGACGCGCCGGCGCAGCGCCGCGTGCTGGTGCGCGACGACGACTACCAGCACTACCACCCGCGCGCCATCGCGCTGCACCCCGCCAACGGGTAACTATTATCTCTTTATACGTATAGAGTCTTACTATAGACTACTCAAAAAAGGGCCATCGTTGACATCTGCCTCGCCTTTTTTTAACCATGTTAGGGTCAGCTTCCAGTCTATAGTACGCGCCAAATAAACTTGCAATAAAGGTCATTCAACCGCCCTGCCGTCAGGGGCGCATCACCTGTCCGCCATGTTGTAATAATGTCCTTCCGTCATTTCGAATTTGGAATGCGCTTGGGATAGACTACTCAACTTGTGTAGGTACTCTACTCGGAAAGTTTTACTGACTGATCATACTTTTGACCAAAGGTTTGTAATCCTTTACGACAAGGACGCCTCTTACCACGATACACTTGTTTTGATCGTGTTACCGACACTGCTCATACATTTTTTTCGTATCGTTTTGGAATATATACATTAGTAGAAGGAGGTGAACAAACTTTATTGCACGTTTATTTGGCGCGGACTATAGCCGGATGCAGCTGATTGCCAGTGTGCCGTATGTAGCGACAGCCTATCTGACCTACTCGATCAAATTACCCGGGCTACCTACCCTTGGTACATAAAAGTATTCTGAAAGCAGTAGTCAACTAGGAAGTCCTATAGTTTCGTCATTACTGTCTGTCTGTGTGAAAGGAGATGTTTCAAATCCTGCCCACTATATTAATAGTACCTACCAATTAAAAATGGAGTAGAGTAGAAATCTAATCGATTATTATCGAAAAACAAGTGAACTTATTCGACTTTTACCCTCTGGAATCGAGTGATCGTCGTTTAAAATGTGCCGACCGTAAGCCTATCGGCAATTATACCGCGCCCAGCTTTACACGTCAAAGTAAAATTTTGTCATACAAAGTGAACTAGTGGAGTTGATAACACCGCGTCGCGTCATGAATGTGAGCAAGTGTTTCTTTTTGATTTGGCAGTAGGAGAGTATTGGGGCATCTGGATCAAATGATGATCCAGATACCCCAATACTCTCTTTTCAAAATGAGTACTGTATTCAGAATTCTCTTTTCAATATGAGACTTCTATTCAAAAACCTTTATTCAAAGTAAGACCTCTATTCACTGAATTAAATAAATATCGTATCCAGAATTCTCTTTTCAAAATGAGACTTCTATTCAAAAACCTTTATTCAAAGTAAGACCTCTATTCACTGAATTAAATAAGTATCGTATCCAGAATTCTCTTTTCAAAATGAGACTTCTATTCAAAAACCTTTATTTAAAGTAAGACAACTATCTTAGTTACTTAGAGACCCATCTATAGTAAAAAGGTGGTCCCTCAATACTTACCTTGTCTTTTAGGTAACTTCAATTTAATATGTTTCCTGAATTGCATTCCCGTATATAATTATATCACGTTTATATATTGTACGTTATTTATGTTGCAACTGCTTACAAACAGCATTTATTTAAACAAATCGAATGAGCGGTTCATACTAACAGACAAGAGCTGTTCTATGTCTTTGGAGAGCAAAAACACAATATAGCATTTAATAAAAAGCATTTACCTAATAATGATTAATGGTTGACAATAATTATAAATGATCCAACTGGCGAGCGTTGCTAGGTGCGTTAGAATGTTTACATATTCCCGTAAAGGAAACTGAGCGCATTCCATTCTGATTCTACCCATCATAGGCCTCCGTAACTATACCAATGTATGTTTATTCATATAAAAATTGCTACTATTGAATATGATTCAATCAGGCTTAAGTTCATAAGATATGAGCAGATATATACTCAAATAGGTACCTATACATCAAACAATAGGAATTATGTTTGATAAAACGAATAGGTAATTAATTTATATACAGTTGAGTAGGTAGGTAAGTAGGTACATAAGTGAGCAATGCTTGTTTAATAATAGGTTAATCTGGTAATTAAAAGACAGACATCAGTAATATTGTTTATTTATGAATTATTTACAGTTTCTTTTGAATTTTACTTATCATATCTTTTGCGCACTTGTATATATCATCGTTAAACACATTTTCAACAATATGCTGAGCGCATACATTAGCCCTACACTCACATAATTTAGAACTTTTTAAATCTTCTGCATCATAGATTTGGATCCGTATTACTTTCGATTGTAAACCCTTTGCAGGCTTTTTAATGTACGAATACAAAGTTTTGGTCCCTCGTTTTTTACTATTAGGAACTCTTTCAGGGCCGCTGCTGCTCGGTCTTTCTTCGAATTGAAAGGGTCTTTCTCTTGATGCTGCTGGAATCGGAGAGTACGATGGACTCGATCTTATTTCATCATACCGGAACGGTCTTTCCCTCTCTAGGTAGTTCAAAACATTTTGACGTAGTTGTTGCGCTGCCGGTATTTGGGAGCATGATGAATCATTGATGAAAATATCACTGGAGTTCTGAAACAATACATAATTAAAATTATTATTTTAAATATCAACTGTTTCTATTCGTAAGTATACAATGGTTAAGTAGAATTATTATGTAGATATTATTTGAATAAAAAGTATCAAAAATAAAAATAATGTTTGATTATTTAGAAAAGGCTGACTTACCGACATTGTAGAACGAGATATTCAACGGGAATGTGATTTCTCCAGGATTTTATTCTGGTTTTATACTTACTCGCATTTTGTTTTTTCTTGTCATTAAGGTTCAAAATTATAAAATTAAATACATAATTATACATTGTTTTTAAATATACTATAGAAACGTGAGATTCAAGTTCTTATTTGGGTACTCCACGTGTAAGAAGTTGAAATAATGTACGCGAGCGTGCAAACCGCAGCGTTTCTGCTGATAAACATATTTCCTACCTATACATGGAAAAAGTTTATAAACTGCTTGTTTTGCGTCGATCGTGGGTAGAAGTTGCTATACATCGTTTCTACAATTGGTAGAACATCTACATAATATGCGATTTACAAACGATTGTCTGCCTGACTGAGCTACCGAAAACGCTACAATTTAAACGCTCGTATGCACCATCGCAAATAATCTTTATATGGCAGCATCTGCAGTCTCAGCATTTCTCTACTAATATTATAAAGAGGCAAGATTTGATTGTTTGTTTGTTTATTTTTTTGTTTGCCGCGAATAGGCTCCGAAACGATCAAACCGAATTCTTTCACTATTAGGTAGCTACACTAAATGCGTTGAACATAGGCTATATTTTGTCCTGGTACGGGAATTAAATCCATCGGGACGCGGGTAAAACCACGTGTGACAACTAGTTTTTATTTTTTGCAAGCGTGCATTTTTACATATTTGGTTAGAATGACGTGATTTTTAGGCCTATATAAACGGCTCCCGAATAACAACACAAATCACTCCTGAACTAAATCAGCGTGCAAGTTTAATTTTATCAAAAGTGTTAACCTATTCAATCAAATCCTCAAGAATGTAAGTACCTACCTGTATATCCTGTTATTATAATACTCATCTATTCATTCATTACATGTCCTGATATAATTATCTATTAATCTGTTATTTTTATTATATAAAAAATAATAATATTGAATGATTCTAATGAATGAACAGAATAAAATGTTTGTATAGATTCAATACAATCACAATGTAATCTATTTCTTCATTCGAACTATTCACCTTTTTCGATTATTATATTCGAACTATTTACCTGTGACTATGGTATCTGGGTACCTAATCCTTTTTTATTTTATTGATTCTAATTATTTTATCTGTATTTTTGTTCAGGTCGGGACCAACTTCTGCTGATCACCTCTTTCCCTCCGAAGACGAATATGAGGAACAACAGACACGGGTGAAACACGTGAAGGATTCGTCATCAGCGTCTTCATCTTCACGCTCCGGCGATGCTGCTAAGAGAAGCGCCAGCAAATCATCGCATCCGGACAGTAAGAAGAAGAAGCTCAAGACGATGTCGCCTACTGTTCATCCCATCAGTCCTGTTATGAAGCCCCAGAGAAGCGATATGAAGACCACGAGCCATGACTTATTTGGTAGTGACAGCGACGATGATCGTGAAGAGATAGCAGCAAGTAATTTAAAGGGTAATAAAAAAATAACTCCCTTATACTCCTATTTCACACGTAGGGTTGCAAACGGCTTAAGCCGGCAAACCGATGAGTTAAAACAGGGCCCTTACTACATAGAATTAAAAATTTATGATGTGAAAACGATAGAACATGTCGCACCTATAAATCGGTGGCGTCATTCAATTATTTCAATAAAAAATCGCACTGAAAATAATACGCCAGCATGGGCTCGGCTTAAAGACTTTATTGACGAGACCAGGCGGGAGTTTAAGAACTGTCCTTTAGAGTTTGTAAGCAGTTACTATTAACGTTTCTTTATATTTACGATTTTTTTTTTTCTATTTACAAAAAAAACTTTAAAAATACTTATAAATGTAATAGGTACATGTAATCTTATATTTCTTTTATTGCTGTTTATTTTTAAATGATGACTGACTTGAAATGCTTTCATGTCAATAATGTAATCAATCAGTATTTACTCAATTACTTAGTTTGTAATTACAATTTATTCACGTATAAAAAATACATTTAGATCTATTATTGTTTTATTTTACAGCACCTCGAGTATCTTCCTCGCGGAAGATTGAAAAAGAATCCGGAATTGATATCAATGAACCTAATAATGAATTAATAGAAAAAGATATTGATATCCATAATCCTAGTAATGAATTAATAGAAAAAGAAATTGATATCCATGATCCTAACAATGAATTAATAATATGCAAAAAATGTCAGATTGAATTACCGAAAACTGAATTGAAATATCATTTAAGAACTAATGTACATAAGTCAAATAGTTTAGTTCAAAGCCATTTTAACAATATCTTTGTAATTGCAAGTGCTTTCAAAAACAGAATCATAACATATCGTTTAAACCCTGCACAAGGTGTTGAATACTGTACACCCGAAGCATTCTTGTGTGAGAATACGAACGATGTCCTGAAACTTATACATATGTCTTTATTGAAGAATACTTGTGTCAAGATTAACTTCGAGTTGTTTGCCCACTTTGTGTTACCAAAAACAAGTGAGCAACAACTTAAGTCGTTTAATACGAAATATAAAGTTATTTGTAATAACACGATTTTAAGTGACTTCTATTCGAATGCTATTGAACTTTTAAAATGCAAAATGTCAGAATTCGAACACAAAGAATCTGGATGGTCTTTTAAATCAGTGAGCCATCTTGAAATCAATGTTAATAAATATTGTCCTATGAGAGGTGGTACTTACCTTGAATTACCAAAAAAACTTAAAAACTCGAAAAGTTGTATTAATATTCAAAATAATGACAATTGCTGCTTTTTATGGAGTGTAGTAGCTTCATTATATCCCGTTAAGAAGAATGTATGCAGGACTAATTCGTATCCACATTACAGTTCTATATTTAATATTGAAGGGATGTCTTTCCCTGTTTCATATGAAGACATAAAATTATTTGAGACCAACAATAATATAAGTATCAATGTCTATGGAGTAGAAAATAAGAGCGAAACAGTAACCGGCCCTCTATATTTAACAAACAAAAGAAGATCTATACATGTAAATTTGTTATATTTAGAAAGAAAAGGAATGAGTCATTACTGTCTTATCAAAGACCTGGCACGTTTAGTACGAGGACAAGTAACAAATCATAAAGGTAATTTTTTTCTGTGTGAGTCATGTTTACAATTTTATAGCTGTGAAACTAAGTATAGATCTCATATCTGTTCTAAAACTTTATCAATTTTACCTGATAAAAATAGTAAACTGGGTTTCAAGAATTATGAACGAAAACAAAAAATCAACTATGTAATTTACGCAGACTTTGAAAGTCTATTGGTAAATTGTTTCGAAAAGAAATCTGAAAACACACATAATTTAAAAAAACACCAACCTTCATGTTTTGCATATTACATATGTTGTTCACATGATCCCCGCCAAAATAGATATGTAACATATAGAGGTCTAGATTGTGTGGAGGTATTTATCACTAGATTAATAGAAGATGTGAAGAAAATAAATGATATATTATTAATTAAAAAACAAATGATACCTTTAACTAAAAAAGAACAAACCCAATATAACAATGCAAGTACTTGTCATATTTGTGATCGCTTGTTACTCGACGATAAAGTGCGTGACCACGATCATGTGACAGGAAAGTATAGAGGACCTGCACATACTCAATGTAATCTAATGTTTAGAGTATGTCCATTTATACCTGTAATTTTTCATAATTTATCGAATTATGATTCCCATCTTTTTATAAAAGAATTAGCAAAACATAAAGGTCATATTAAAATAATACCCAAAACTAAAGAAAAATATTTAACCATTACTAAATACATAGATCATGATAATAGTAACCGTCCTGTACAAATTAAATTTATTGATTCGTTTCAGTTTCTAAGCTCAAGTTTAGATGCACTAAGCAAAAGTTTGACAGATAAAGATTTTTTGCATTTATCAACGGAAATGAGAAATGATAATTTAATATATTTGCTCAAAACTAAAGGTATTTATCCTTATGATTACATGAATACTTGGAAAAAGTATGAAGAAACAAAACTTCCTCCGAAAGAATTCTTTTATAACACATTGAAAATGGAGCATATTACCGATGAAGAATATAAGCATGCAAAAACTGTATGGGATGCATTTAAAATAACAACTATTGGCGAGTATACTGATCTATACCTGAAATGTGATGTTTTATTATTGTGCGATATATTTGAAAATTTCAGAAATATAAGTTTAAAATATTATAAATTAGATCCTGCCTACTACGTAACTGCACCTAGTTTAAGCTGGGATGCTATGCTGCTCTATACACAGGTTGAGCTTGATTTAATAGATGACTTAGAAATGTATCAAATGCTAGAGAAGGGCATACGCGGTGGTCTAGCACAGTGCTCATTACGTCATGCGAAGGCTAACAATAAATATTTGCCAGAATTTAATGATCTAGAACCTTCTAGTTATTTGATATATCTCGATTGCAATAATCTGTATGGTTACGCAATGACTAAAAAGTTCCCAATTACAGAGTTTCGTTTTCTAAATCAGAAGGAAGTTAATTGCTTTGATGTAATGAGTATATCGGATGAAAGTCAATATGGTTTTATATTAGAAGTAGATCTCGAATATCCCGAGCACGTACATGATTTTCATAGTGATTTACCTTTTGCTCCTGAAAAGTTTATACCACCAGGGGGAAAGACAGCTAAACTTATAGCTAATTTATATGATAAATTTAATTATGTAATTCATTACACTCATTTACAGGAATGTTTGAAAAACGGACTTGTTTTAAGAAAAATCCACCGTATTCTAACATTTAGACAAGAAGAATATTTAAAAAAATATATTGATTTAAACACTAGCCTGCGTCAAGCATCCACAACTACATTCGAGAAAGATTTTTTCAAGCTTTTAAATAATTCTATTTTCGGTAAAACGATTGAAAATAAACGAAAACAAGTAGATATTAAATTAGCGACAAAATGGGTTGATGTAGATAATATTACAAATAAGCAACATGGTGCTGAAAAGCTAATTTGTAAACCTAATTTTAAATCTGTATCTGTATTTTCAGAAAATTTAGTAGCAGTTCAGCTAAAACCCGAGAAAATTTTTTTAGACAGACCAATTTATATAGGCTTCAGTGTTTTAGAATATGCTAAATTACATCTTTATCAGTATCATTATAATATGAAAAAGAAATACATGAATAATATAAGACTTTGTTACACAGACACTGACAGTCTACTCTATTTAATATATACAAAAGATATTTACAGTGATATAAAAAATAATTTAAAAGATTTTGACACAAGTAATTTTCATTTAGATAATCCTTATTTAATACCACGAATAAATGAAAAAGTTCCTGGACTCTTTAAAGATGAACTAGGTGGTGACGTGATCACTGAATTCACTGGCTTAAGAGCGAAACTTTACTGTTTGCTATCTTCCAAAGTACAAATAAAAAAAGCAAAAGGTATTTCAAAATCAGTTACAAATAGACTAGATATATCGCATTACAATAAGGCATTATTTCATAATGAGAGTAAATCATGTAAAATGAATATGATTAGGTCAATCAAGCATGTATTATACACACAAGAAGTGAACAAAGTGGTGATGAACAAAAACGATGATAAACGATACATACTCCCAAATCAAATTGAGACATTACCTTGGGGTCACTATAAAACTCTATTTTAGTTAATGTATTATAGTTTTAGTATTGTGTATTAATAGTTTTAGTATAATGTATTAAATACTAATATTGTATTTTATAATAACTGTACTTTAATTATAAGTAAAAATATACGTATGCTACTTACTCTTTGTTGATTTTTATTTGTTGATAACCTGTAAACATATAAATAGACTAGTAACGTTATTTTGCCTCACTTTTCATAATGAAGTTCATCAAGCAACCCCAGACTTTAGAAATTAGTAATATAAAGTTAGAAAATCAATCACACAAAATAAAACACAGTGCACTTTTGCCTAATACAATCAGATGTATAATATGTGGTCCATCTAACTGCGGGAAAACGAATGTAATGCTCAATTTAATATTGCATGAAAACGGTTTGAAATTCAAGCATATATATTTATACTCTAAGACAGCTTTCCAGCCAAAGTATTGTTTTCTAAAACAAGTTATGAAGAATGTTCCTAGTGCTAAATTCTCGGTCTTCAATGATAATAAAGAAATAATACATCCCAATAATGCTTTAGCTAACTCATTAATGATTTTTGATGACGTTGCATGTGAAAAACAAGTTAACATTCGTAATTATTTTGCAATGGGAAGGCATAAACACATAGATTGTTTTTATTTATCACAAACCTATTCCAAAATACCTAAACAACTAATACGAGACAACGTTAATCTTATAATTATCTTCAGACAGGACGAGAAAAATTTAAAACATATTTACAATGAGCATGTAAATACGGATATGGAGTGGTTAAAATTTAAAAAACTTTGCTCTATGATATGGCAGGATCGGTTTGATTTTTTATTAATAAATAAAGATTGCGCTCTTAATAAAGGAAGATACAGACAAGGCTTCGATACATTTATATGCCTTTAGAATATGCATATATACCCGCGCAATGGAAAAACATATCAATCGACTTCCAATAGCTGTAAATAACAGTTGCGTATGATTGAAAATCAAACGATGGATATTAATATTAAGGAACAATTAATAAAATCAGCAGATACTATAAAAAATAAAATAAAAATATTACAAGATGAAGAAGATAACGCTAATTTAAAATTTAAAAAGGCGTTTAAACCAATAACCGATCCCTTGGAAACTTTAGTTAAAGTGAATGATAAAGATATAAAGATATTTGACATTTCTAAAGATGAAAACAATACATTTGGAAAACTCAGCTCATCTCTAGATTATGAAAGTTTTAAAGAATTTATAAAAACAGACCATAGTGCACATTCTGAATATAAAGACACTCTATCAAGAAATCATGTAAAAAAGTCCACCGATTCACTAATTTCACTGAACAAAGAAGATATGATGGAAATTTATGAGAATAACATAAATGTACCATTTGGGATACGTAGTGAAAACAAAAATCTTATGATGGGAAATTCTAAGGTAACACTTTCTCTTTCAAATAACGTCAATGATTCACAAAAAACAAATATAGTCACTATAAACAATAAGCATTATGAATTAACACCAGGTTTAAAAGAACTTTTGCTACGCAATAAACCCAACCTAAGTTTGGTAACTGAAGTAGATAAAATTGTCTACAAAGATATGCTTCATAATACACATGCACACAAACGAGACTTTCACTCAAATGGTCAAATAAAAGGAGACAAAAGTTTGAAATATCGTCAAATTATCAAACCTTTATTTTCACAACAAAATGATGTTCAAGTAGAAGAGCAGGTAATGCAACCAAAAAGTGGTGGCAACTTACCAACCTTAAAAAAATATAAAAGCAATACAGATT
This sequence comes from Helicoverpa zea, assembly GCF_022581195.2. Lineage (NCBI taxonomy): Eukaryota > Metazoa > Arthropoda > Insecta > Lepidoptera > Noctuidae > Helicoverpa > Helicoverpa zea. Next base: position 10,804,469 of record NC_061473.1, on the reverse strand, counting down.
ATGTTTATTGGGATGACCCTAATGAATTAATTGAAAGATTGAAACTCCTGATTTCTTCAAAACATGCTGGTCATACAAATCATGACAATGAAATTCTATCCATAGTAGAAGAGTTAAAAGAGGCTGGTATTATAAAAGAATAATAAGCTTTGAAATATTCTCAGTTACTTACTTTTACGGAAGATGAATGAACATGTACATGTTAATTATATTCACACAGAACAAACATCAGTCAGAGCTGATAGTAGCGTAAATATTGAGCGAATTGAAAACACTATTGAGGAATCTAGTAGAAATAAAATTATTACTGAAGAGCAATTTATTTTAAAAGTTGATGGTGCTTTTAAAAAAATTGAAGAATTGAAGAAACTAATTTTAAATTTAGACTATAGGATAAGAAATGTTGAAAAAAGTATTGAGTTAAAAGAAATAGCAGGAAAATTAAACAAGCATTATGAGCAAAGTAGACGTCATAAATGAAATTCATAAATGTGCAAGAATTAACTTTCCGAGAAGGCAGGTCATACTTAAAGATATTGATGATCTTTGGCAAGCTGATTTGATGGATATGCAAGCAATTTCGAAAGTGAATAGTGGTTATAAATATATACTGGTAATCATTGACACCTTTTCAAAATACGCTTGGGCAATTCCTCTGAAACGAAAGAATAAGCAACAGGTATCAGAAGAGTTTAAAGCTCTATTAGCTAAAGGACGTGTTCCAAAAAATTTGCAAACAGATCTAGGAAAAGAATTTTATAATGATAAATTCAAAAATATTGTGAGAAAGTATAAAATCAACCATTATTCTACATATTCCACTAAAAAAGCCTCAATCGTTGAAAGATTAATAAGAACTTTGAAGAATAAACTATACAAAGAATTTAGTCTTAACGGAAATTATAATTGGTATAATGGAACACTCGACAAAAAAGTAAATGAGTACAATAACGCTACTCATAGAACTATTGGACAATCACCAGCTTCTGTAAACCATATCAATAAAAGGAACATATTGCGGAGATACATTCACCTAGCAGAATGTAGGAAGAAAACAACGGGTAGGAAATTTAACATCGGTGACTTTGTTAGAATAAGTAAATACAAAGGATGTTTTGATAAAGGATATTACCCAAACTGGTCCACAGAAATATTCAAGATTAAAAAAATACAAGAAACGAATCCAAGGACTTATTTGTTAGAAGATGCAAGATGTCGTCCTATACTAGGAGCTTTTTATCCACAAGAACTTCAGAAAACCAACCATCCTGATGTATACTTAGTTGAAAAGGTTTTAAAACGAAAAGGAAACCAGGTATATGTTAAATGGCTCGGACTTCCTCCTAGTGAAAACAGCTGGATCGATAAAACAAATGTATTATAAGTATACTTAAGTGAAAAAAATAAATAATTCTAAACTGTATTTAAGGAAATACATATATGATTACTATTCATTACGGATTTGCTCTTTAAACAACTAAGTCCTGTATTTGTTTCGAATAAAATTAAATTGCATTGCTATTTCTTTGGAGAAAATTAAAGAAATAACAATGAAAATAAGACGAAGTGACATAGCAAACAAAAGTAAGCAAACAACCTCAAATAAACTCACCAGTCAAACAAGATCAGGAGCTGGTTTTAAGAAAACTCTTAAAAAAGTTGTTTCTCATACTAAAAAGCATATAAAAAAAATTAAACCTTCATGTAAGAAAGCATTGATGGAATTAGCTTACACAGCAGCTAAAGACTTTGCATCCGATTTTCCGATAAAATTACCCAGGATAATTCCAGTACCAAAAACTGGTGGATTTCTTCCGTTAGTACCGATATTTGCTGGATTATCTGCTGCAGGCAGTTTGGCAGGAGGTGCTGCTGGGATTGTAAAAGCTATTAATGCATATAAAATAGCCAAGAAACAATTAGCCGAATCGGAACGACACAACAAGGAAATGGAAACGTTATTGATTGGAAGAGGGTTACACCTCAAACCTTACAAAGATGGTTTAGGGATTTATGTCACAAAGAAAAAAAACTAAACTCTCGGCTACCCAATAGAGCTTTAACCAATATTGATATAATTAAGCATTCAAATAATATTCCATTCTTCCGAGGTGTATTTATGAGAGATAAATTACCGGATAAAGTTTCATCAATAGAATGCGGAGTGATCAATCTTGACTCTTCTAAAAACACCGGTACTCATTGGGTAGCCTATGGCAAAATAAATGACTACATAGAATATTTCGACAGTTATGGTAACTTAAAACCTCCTAAAGAATTTATGAAGTACATAGGAAAGAAAAATATTCAGTATAATTATGAAAACATACAGCGTGATCACTTGTACAATTGTGGACACTTGTGTCTAAAATTTCTGAAATCATTTTGGAAAAGTAATAAAATATCGTAACCTAATTAAAGGTCTTTTATTATTCTATATTACAAAATTATTTATACCCTTGTAACTCACACTAATTATAAAATACTTATTTCTTTAATCATCTTCGCATTCTAAGGATGTAAGTGATGACAAGCACTAGTCGTGTTATTTGAATTATTTAAGATACCTAATCTCTTTTGTAAATTTAGAATAAAATGTTGGTCTTCTATAAAACAACTAATGTGAGAGGAAAATGTAATATTTCCCTTCCTATCTTCAAAGAAGAGAGACGTCTCAAAACGATAAAAATAAAAAAGATTACAAAAGAAAATAAACAATTTCTACGAGATATTGGATTAAAATTAAATTAAAAAATGCTGCAAATAATGGATTTACCACAACATGACAACTCTATTGAGAGCTATGAGATCCATAGCTACAATCCATATACTACCAGTTTTAAAGAAAATGATGAAATCAGAATACCCATTCACCAACAAGATTTGTACTTATTACCATCAGGAAGTTCCATTTATATAGAAGGGTATGCAAGTGTATCTAGTAAAGATCCTGCAGGAAAAATAGTTAAAAAGGATGTTGTTTTTATAAACAACCCCATGTCATATTTGTTTCAAGATATTAGGTACGAATTGAATGGTGTTGAAATCGATCGTATTAAAAATGCTGGTATTACAACAACCTTAAAATCATATGTCTCAATGAATGAAGGTGAAAGTAAAGCTGCTGCAGTTTGGGGATGGAACTTAAATGGTACAAAACTAGAAAATGGATATTTTAGTGCTATTGTACCATTAAATAGAATACTGGGATTTGCAGAAGACTATGACAAAATTATTATCAATTGTAAACATGAACTTATATTACAACGAAGTAGCTCCGCATTATGCTGTGTGCTTACAGAAAAAAATGATAACGTAGAAATCGACATACAGAAAATACAGTGGCGTGTGCCGCATATTAAAGTTTCAGATCGTAATAAATTATTATTGCTCAAGAGCCTAGAGAGAGATCGTTCCATACAGATAGCATTTAGAAATTGGGATTTGTATGAATATCCATTGCTGCCACGAACAACGAAACATTCATGGTCAGTTAAGACTACTTCCCAGCTAGAGAAACCCAGGTTTGTGATATTTGGTTTGCAAACGAACCGAAAAGCAAACAAAAATAGAAGCTCTGCCTTATTTGATCATTGCAATGTAAGCAATATTAAATTGTTTCTAAACTCGCAATACTATCCGTATGACTCTCTTAATCTGAAATTTCATGAAGGCAAATATAGTATATTATATGAGATGTTTACTAATTTTCGTCAGTCTTACTACAACTTAGGCGTTGATCCGTTGCTGAGCTTAAATCAATTCAAAGAAATAGCTCCAGTTTTTGTGATTGATTGCTCAAGACAGAACGATTCACTTAAAACGGGACCAGTTGACGTGAGAATAGAAGTTGAATGTTCTGAAGATATTCCAGATAATACATCTGCCTATTGTTTAATTATAAACGATCGACTTTACGAATACAGACCTTTAAGTAATATTGTGAGAAAACTATCATGAATGTTATCGTTGACGTTCAAGGGTTTAAAACTGAAGGAAACAATTTTATTCCAAAAAAATTGAGGTAAAAAAATCTTTAAAAACAAGCTTTTATTTAAATGCGCTAAAAATAAAAAAAATAAGCTTTTACTGTAACTTTACTGATTTATGTTTTAAAAGCTTGTCGCGACATTTAAGTACTCGTATTTACTTTCTTAGTAAAATCGCAACAAGCTTTTAAAACATAAATCAGTAAAGTTACAGTAAAAGCTTATTTTTTTTATTTTTAGCGCATTTAAATAAAAGCTTGTTTTTAAAGATTTTTTTACCTCAATTTATTTTATACTTTTTAGTTTTGATTTGGTAAAGTGCACTTTATTTTACTTGCCTGTCATTGGATACCTATATGGATGGGATTGAAAAAAATAGGTTATTCACCATTTTGTAGCGGCGGCCATCTTGGATTTTTATTTCGTAAAGTGCAATGTGTTCTACTAGTCAATCCCTTTCATTTGATACCCATATTGTATAGGTACTTTAAAAATAACTAGTCCGCCATCTTGTATATTTAGCCATGTTGGATTTAGGATGACGTCACATAGCTTAACATGCATTGTCATCCAAACTAAACATGTATGCAAAATTGCAGCTCAATCGGTTGAGGGCAAGTGCCTTAAAATTGAGTTGTAAAATTCCACCCGAACACACATAGTTACATACATACATACATACATACATACATACATTGCAAGTTAAATAAAAGCTTGTAAAGAAATAGCAATAATGTGCAAAGGACGCATTCAGGTTTTATTGATAAAACCACCTCAACCGTTTTATACTTTGTCTAAAAAAGAACGATCGCGAATAGCTTGGATAGAAAAAAACAAAGGAATAAACTGGAACGAGGGCTTCGTACCATATTTTAACTATAAAGCTAATTTCGGTAATTTTTTTAAAAATAAATCTGTGTATACTAAAGGTAGTGAAAAAGTGGTATGGTTAAAAGATATCTTAGAAATAGATAATGTACATAATTTAGAGAGTAAAAAATGTCCTAGTTTAGAAACATTGTATAACACTTATTCAACTTCTCCAGATATTGTATGTTGTTTACATCATAACAATATATGTGCTTTAAGAAATGTATTTTGTTTAAATAAGTGGTGTGTAGAAAATAAAGTCTTTATTTAAGAACTCTATTAACATAAATAAATCATCATCTTACATTAGTTTCTAGTTTTATTTCCGGAACACCTATGATTTTAACATCAAATAATGTTATTTGCTTTCCAAAGACATAGAACAGCTCTTGTCTGTTAGTATGAACCGCTCATTCGATTTGTCTAAATAAATGCTGTTTGTAAGCAGTTGCAACATAAATAACGTACAATATATAAACGTGATATAATTATATACGGGAATGCAATTCAGGAAACATATTAAATTGAAGTTACCTAAAAGACAAGGTAAGTATTGAGGGACCACCTTTTTACTATAGATGGGTCTCTAAGTAACTAAGATAGTTGTCTTACTTTAAATAAAGGTTTTTGAATAGAAGTCTCATTCTGAATAGAGAATTCTGAATACAGTACTTATTTAGTTTAGTGAATAGAGGTCTTACTTTGAATAAAGGTTTTTGAATAGAAGTCTCATTTTGAAAAGAGAATTCTGGATACGATACTTATTTAATTCAGTGAATAGAGGTCTTACTTTGAATAAAGGTTTTTGAATAGAAGTCTCATTTTGAAAAGAGAATTCTGGATACGATACTTATTTAATTCAGTGAATAGAGGTCTTACTTTGAATAAAGGTTTTTGAATAGAAGTCTCGTTTTGAATAGAAAATTCTGAATACAGTACTCATTTTGAAAAGAGAGTATTGGGGTATCTGGATCATCATTTGATCCAGATGCCCCAATACTCTCCTACTTTTGGCTAATATTTGCACGAGTGTCTAGCAGACAGTCTCTGTGTGGTGTCGGTGGCGGCGCTGAGCGCAGTGCGGTGTTGCAGCACGATGTACTGGTCGGTGTGGGCGGGGCGCGGCGCGGGCGGGCGCATCGAGGCGGCGCACATGGACGGCAGCGCGCGCCGCACGCTGGTGGCGGACGCGCTGCACTGGCCCGCCGGCCTGGCGCTGTCGGAGCGCGGCGAGCTCTACTGGTGCGACACCTACCTCAACAAGATCGAGCGCCTGGCGCTGGCCTCGGGCGAGCGCTCGCTGGTGGCGGCCGACGCGCCCGACGCGCCGCTGCTCAAGCCGTACGGGCTGGCGCTGCACGAGGGCGCCGTGCTGTGGAGCGAGCACGGGTCGGGCGCGGTGCGGCGGCGCGGCGCGGGCGGCGCGGTGGCGGAGCTGTACCGCATGCCGCCGCCGCTGTACGGGCTGACGCTGGTGGCGGAGGCGGCGCGGCGCGGGCACAACGCGTGCTCGCGCGACAACGGCGGCTGCGCGGAGCTGTGCCTGGCGCGGCCGGGCGGGCGCACGTGCGCGTGCGGGGAGGGCCGCGCGCCGGCGGCCGCCGCGCCGCACGCGTGCGAGCCGGCGCCGCCGCCGCGCCCGCCGCCCTGCCCGCCCGGCACCCATGCCTGCTTGAACGGGTCGCCTATTTTTCTACCCTTTATTTTATTCTTTTAACCTTTCGATATACTGAGTAAGATTGATTACTCGACTTTTTTTTTATAAGACAAATACGTGTGGTATGCTCTCACCACACGTATTTGTCTTATAAAAAAAAAGTACTACTCTTTTTACAAACTTTTACAAGCTTTATTTAACTTACAAAGTATGTATGTATGTATGTAACTATGTATGTTCAGGTGGAATTTTAAATTTTAAGGCACTTGCCCTCAACCGATTGAGCTGAAATTTTTCATACATGTTTAGTTTGGATGACAATGCATATTAAGCTATGTGTCGTCATCCTAAATCCAACATGGCTAAATATACAAGATGGCGGACTAGTTATTTTTAAGGTACCTATACAATATGGGTAGGTATCAAATGAAAGGAATTGACAAGTAGAACACATTGCACTTTACGAAATAAAAATCCAAGATGGCCGCCGCTACAAAATGGTGAATAACCTATTTTTTTCACCAGGCGAAAAGTATAAAATAAATTGCGGTAAAAAAATCTTTAAAAACAAGCTTTTATTTAAATGCGCTAAAAAGAAAAAAATAAACTTTTACTGTTACTTTGTCTCTCCCCTCCCCCTCCCCCTGATTGCTGTGATTTGTTCCCGGATGGCTGGTCCCGCGCTGATAGATGCGTAGCTTGAGTGTCTGGTGTTTGTTTGTCAGTGTCCGAGTGTTGTTCTTCTACTTCTCCTTCTTCTTTCGTGTCGATGACATGTCATATATTCATGTCTTCTACTGTCCGTTCGAATACCGGGTCTCCTAGTACATACTTTGCTGAGCATGCTTGATGAATGTACGGCTGCCTGTTTTTATAGTTTCGCCATGTCTGGCCGTCCGTCCGTGCTTAATCTCAGTGACCGTTAGCACTAGAAAGCTGTTTGCTACCAATATGTTCATGTAATTTAACGTTTTATAGGTATTTAAAAATGTATAGGGGCTTACATAATATTTTCGGAAATAATCGCTCCGAAATTTGAAAACTTCCGAGATTTGTCCCCCCCCCCCTCAACTTTTATTTATTTAAAGTTACTACCATTGCTATTTCTCCACCACCCAAAGGTAGACTGGCAGAAAACGCCTAAGGCGTTAAGTCCGCCCTTGTACAAAATGTGCAAAAAGTATTTTCATCCCACCATCTCAGAAAGAGTAGTTTTTCTAGTCCTTTGATATCTGAGCGCAAAAGCCGTTCTTATCCTCTAGAGCGGCAAAGTGATTTGAATTTAGAACATCGTGTGCAATACTCCATTTGTGACAATCTTGATAAGACTTTTCAAACAAATACATATTGCACAAAAAAAATACTGCTTAAAATAATTAATCAATTAATTAAGTAATTTTTATTATTGTTTTTACATAGATTTTTAACGTCGTTTAATTTTTAAAGTGAGTTTTCAAATATGTTAACTTTAATAGGTACATCTTTTTAATTTGATACTCGTATGTGCGCGCCATTTTGTTTTTTTGCATTTAGTAATTTCCTCGATGAGGTGGGATGAAAAGTTACGTGTTGCACTCGAGTGCAAAGATTTTTCACCTTGTGCTCTTTTGATTCCCTCGCTATCGCTCAGGATTCTAATTATTGAAACACTCGCTACGCTCGTGTAAGGGTAAAACTATCTTTCCGAGATGGTGGGATGAAAAAATTATGAGTTGAGAATTGAATTGATTGTAATTCGTTTGAGCGTGAGATGTGTGAGCGTGCAGTAACGCTCGTGTCGTGCGCAGGTCGACGCGCTGCCTCGAGCCGCAGTACGTGTGCGACGGCGACCGCGACTGCGCCGACGGCTCCGACGAGGACTCCGCGCCCGGCGGGCCCTGCGGTCAGTGCCTCGCCGCCCCGTGCCGCCGCCCCCCCACCAGTGTACTGACGCGCCGCTCTGTCCGCAGCTAACGTGACGTGCGCGGCCGACCAGTTCATGCGCTGCGACACCAACCGCTGCATCCCCAACTCGTGGGTGTGCGACGGACAGAAGGACTGCAACGACGGCGCGGACGAGGCCGCGGCCGCGTGCTCGCGCGCCGCCTGCCGCCCGCAGCAGTTCCAGTGCGCCGCCAGCCGGCGCTGCATCCCGCTGTGGTGGCGCTGCGACGGCGCGCCCGACTGCGGCCGCGGCGACACCAGCGACGAGCTGGCGTGCGCCGCGCGGCCCTGCAGCGCCGCCATGTTCCCCTGCGACAACGGCGCCTGCCTGCCCTGGGACTACCACTGCGACGGCCACGCCGACTGCGCCGACGCCAGCGACGAGCGCGCCTGCGCCGCCGCCGCGCCGCCCGCGCCCGCGCCCGCCTGCGAGGACCACGAGTTCCAGTGCAACAACTCCGAGTGCATCCGGCGCGAGTTCCGCTGCGACGCGCACGTGGACTGCCGGGACGGCTCGGACGAGGCGGGCTGCGCGGCGCCGGGGCCCGCCTGCGCCGCGCCCGCGCTGCGCTGCGACAACGCGACGCGCTGCGTGCCGCTGCACCAGCTGTGCGACGGCGCGCCCGACTGCGCTGACGGCGCCGACGAAGCCGACCGCTGCGGTATTTATACACGACCATTACTTCTCTAAATGCCTATCACTATATAGAACGAAGTCGCTTTTTCTGTCCCAATGTCCCATTGTAGTCTTAAATCTTCAAAACTACGTAACCTTGAATATTTTTTAAAGATGGTAAATAGTGTAGCATAAGTACCTACTCACAATTTATTCTAAACAGAAAACATTCATGCTGTCAAAAATATAAATAAAATTTACGGGGTTTTCAAAAATTGATGGCGCAATTTGAATAGATAGTGATTATATAAAGAGGAAGGTGTATATGTATAATGACATATCGCTAGTCGCGTGTATACGATCGGCAGGCGAGCCCATGTGCGCGGTGTCGGCGTGCTCGCACGCGTGCCACGCGGCGCCGGGCGGGCCCGTGTGCGCGTGCCCGGCGGGGCTGGCGCTGGGCGCGGACGGCGCCACGTGCGAGGCGCGGGCCGCGTGCGCGGCGTGGGGCGCGTGCGCGCACGTGTGCGTGCCCACGCGCGCCGGACACAAGTGCGCCTGCGACGCCGGCTACCGCCTGGCCGACGACGGCCGCAACTGCAAGAGCACGGACGGCACCACGCCGCTGCTGGTGTTCAGCAACCGCCACGAGGTGCGCGGCGTGGAGCTGCCGGCGCTGACGGCGCGCGCGCTCATCTCCTCGCTGAAGAACACCATCGCGCTGGACTGGCGCCGCGACCCCGCCTCGGGCCTGCTGCAGCTGTACTGGACGGACGTGGTGGACGACAACATCTACCGCGGCACCATCGTGGGCGGCGCGCTCAGCGGCATCGAGCCCGTGGTGCGCCAGGGGCTGTCCACGGCCGAGGGGCTGGCGGTGGACTGGGTGGCCGGCAACCTGTACTGGGTGGAGAGCAGCCTGCACCAGATCGAGGTGGCGCGGCTGGACGGGCGCTACCGGCGCACGCTGCTGGCGGGCGACATGGACAGCCCGCGCGCCGTGGCGGCCGACCCGCGCCTGGGCTACCTGTTCTGGAGCGACTGGGAGCAGGCGGCGCCGCGCATCGAGCGCGCGTCGCTGGCGGGGCGGGCGCGGCGCGTGCTGCTGCGCGTGGACGCGCTGGCGGGCGGCGCCTGGCCCAACGGGCTGGCGCTGGACTACCGCGCGCGGCGGCTCTACTGGGTGGACGCGCGCTCCGACTCCATCCACACCAGCACGTACGACGGCGCCGACGCGCGGCAGGTGCTGCGCGGCCACGCGGCGCTGTCGCACCCCTTCGCCATCACGGTGTTCGAGGCGCACGTGTACTGGACGGACTGGCGCTCCAACAGCGTGGTGCGCGCCTCCAAGTGGGACGGCAGCGACGTCACCGTGGTGCAGCGCACGCTCACGCAGCCCTTCGACCTCAAGGTGCTGCACCCCAGCCGCCAGCCGCCCGCGGCCCGCAACCCCTGCGCCGGCGGCGGCGGCTGCTCGCACCTGTGCCTCATCCACTCGCCCGCCGAGCGCGACTGCGCCTGCCCGCACCTCATGCGCCTGGCCGCCGACAACGTCACCTGCGAGCGTACGTACCGCCCAGCCCCGCCCCGCCCCGCCCGCCCCACTCGCCCCACCCGCCTCACCGGGCGCTCTGTGTGCAGCGCACGAGAAGGTGCTGCTGATCGCGCGCGCCGGCGAGATCCGCGGCGTGGACCTGGAGGCGCCGCAGGTGCACATGATCCCCACGGTGTCGGGCCCGCACGTGACGCAGCCCGCCGGCCTGCAGTTCGCGGCGGCGGCGCGCGAGCTGTACTGGGCCGACACGGAGAGCAGCGAGCTGCGCGCGGCGCCGCTGGCGGGCGGGCCGGCGCGCGTGCTGGCCGACAGCGGCGTGGAGCAGCCGCGCGGCTTCGCGCTGGACTGGGCGGCCGGCGTGCTGTACTACACGTCGCGCGGCGCGCTGCTGGCGGCGCGGCTGGCGGGCACGCACACGGCGCAGCTGCGGCGCCTGCACAACGCGTCGGCGCTGGCCGTGGACCCGCGCCGCGGCCGCCTGTACTGGGCGGCGCGCGAGCCCGACGCCGAGCGCCTCACGGCCGCCACGGGCGCCGCCACGCAGCCCCGCGCGCTGCTGGACTCGCGCGCCGACCCGCGCCTGGCCGGCGTCACCAGTACGTAGTGCTCCCGCTGCCCGGCAGCGCCCCGCGCCCGCCCTCACGCCGCTCTGTTGCAGGCCTGTGCGTGGACGTGGACGCCGACCGGCTGTACTGGGTCAACAGCGGCTCCTCCACCATACAGTACATCGACGTCGCTACCGGTAAAGTCACCACGGTGAGTCACCATTCCGTATATGTAAAAAAGTTTTTACAAAAAAATTAAACGGACTTCCAAAAACACTAAAAAGCAAAAAAAAAAAACTAATTTAAGGTGCATCGGCCTAGAAGTTGGTGTCTAATGGATGTTACTAAGTTAATTTTGCCACCGACTTCTAGGCCGATGCACCTTAATTTAGTTTTCTTTTTTGCTTTTTAGTGTTTTTGGAAGTCGGTTTAATTTTTTTGTAAAAACTTTTTTATTTACAGCTTTTCAGTGATACGAATAGTTGTCACTATCCATATAAATGGAAAGTTCTCATCAATACAAAGAATATAAGCCCAAATACGAGGTATTTCACATATTCAGTTGTGGAATTCCCTCGACCTTCTTTGGTCTCCATCATCAGGTCAGCTCCAAACCTTCACTGTTGAATAGTGCTTTCAGGCATATACCTGAGGGTCAAGTTTTTACCCTATGTATGCCTACAACTTTCGAAGGTTGCCCTCGATTTCTCAGGGTTTCCATCATCAGATCCTGACCTGATGACTATGGGACCAACTGGCAGCTATTTCGCGTCGAACAAAAAAAGAATCACGTAAATCGGTCTATAAACCTCGGAGTAATCGATGTACATACATAGAAAAAAAAAAAAAAAAAAAAAAAACATACCGGCCGAATTGAGAACCTCCTCCTTTTTGGGAAGTCGGTTAAAAAATGTCATTTTGTACCAATCAATCAATCGCCCCTGCTCGTAAAGAAGGAAAGTTTTTTTTTCAATCCAATCCTAATGTGCGATACATTATTGAATAGGAATTTATAAATCAATAGGGGCTTAGTAAAATATATTACATATTGATACCATAGAGCTCTGTATTTCTGTCGGTTACTGAGAATAGAGCGGATGGACGGACAAACATGGCGAAAATATAAGGGTTCCTTCCTAGCTTTGATTATATATATGTCTAGATGGAGTTTCGCCATACATACCCAACAAAGAAGCAGAGACAAAATTGTTATGCATGTGTGCGTGTAGGTGTCATTTTACACTGCGCGTTGACGTAAATAATGATACCAGCTTCTACGATTCTCCCATAAATGATGAAAAAAAAATAGACTAATTAAATAAGTTTGTATACATAGTGTTATTCGGTTTAACTATAACTTTAAAGAAAATTGATCCTTGCTTGGCACTGCTCCTATTGTAAGTCTTCGGCGCCCTATCTTGTCGACAGTACTCATGTCCTTGCTGCGGAAGTGATCGGAACACACTACGGTATTTTTGTTGGTGTCCACATCGCATCTCCGCGGCTTTTTTTAATGCAGTCTATCCACTGACTCCTAACAATAGGATTACTTGGAATTCTATTAAAAAATGATGTTACGTTGATGACCATAATTTACTAATCAAATAATAGTAGATAATATTTTGGAGAATCAGAAAATGTCTATCCGAGCAATAAAAATAGAAATTATTCAATTCAATTCAATTCAAATTCTTTATTTCAGACTTATTTTGTCCATATTTTGTTAGTAATACATAATACTTAAGATCTATGTTAGTAAGCTTATTTTAATGTATGTAATAATACCCAATGCCTCCATATGGGACTTTCAATCTTACAAGCTATTAGCCTCAGGTAGCTGTTGGAACTGTCCCGCACCCTACGCATCAACGATGCTACTCTTTTTCTGATGATGGCATGGAAGCCGTCTATATTCGACTCTGCAAACATCGCCGATGCGCTGCAGTAGCGAGGCAGTCCCATCAGCAACCTGAAGGCATTATTGTATTGGATTCTTTATTGTATTGGATTGGATTATTGTATTGGATTATACCTATAATTTTTTTGCGCAATGCTTAAAAAAATATCCTTTATACATAACATAGACACGTGAAGTTGGGAAAATGAAAAATAAAAAACTTTTTTATAAAAAAATTAAACCGACTTTTTAATTTTTTTGTAAAAAAGTTTTTTATTTACAGCTTTTCAGTGATACGAATATATCCATATAAGTGGAAAGTTCTCATCAATACAAAGAATACAAGCCCAAATACGAGGTAGTTTACATATTCAGTTGTCGAGTTCCCTCGACCTTCTCTGGTCTCCATCATCAGGTCAGCTCCAAACCTTCACTGTTGCAAAGGTCTCGTCAATACAAATAATACAAGCACGAACACGAGGTAGTTTACATATTCAGTTGTCGAGTTCCCTCGACCCTCTCTGGTGTCCATCATCAGGCCAGCTCCAAACCTTCACTGTTAAATAGAGCTTTCAGGCATACACCTGAGTGTCAAATTTTTTACCCTATGTATGCCTACAACTTTCGAAGGTTGCCCTCGATTTCTCAGGGTTTCCATCATCAGATCCTGACCTGATGACTATGGGACCAACTGGCAGCTATTCCGCGTCGAACAAAAAAAGAATCACGTAAATCGGTCTATAAACTTCGGAGTAATCGATGTACATACATAGAAAAAAAAATATACAAGCTGTTGATTTGCATCCATGCCATATTCAAGGACGTAATTATGCTAATGATTCTCGACCCAAATCAACAAAAAAATTGGTACGTAATTTTTTTTTAATCTTTTTTTTTTTCGGAATTCCGTCAATGTCATCTATCCGTATTTAAACTTGGCGCGTGTGTAACTGGCCTTAAAACCGTGCTGCGCCCTCACACAAACGCAAACACAAAGCATACGCAACAATTATTCATAAATTTCATTCATAAAATTGGATTACTTCTGAAATACTACGACATCACAATGACAAAAAAAGCAGTGTATATTAGCTATTTTCCGTCTACTGTAATTCCAATCGATTATTTACGTATTTTATGTCCTCCTTCTGACATCAACAAATCAACAGCTTGTATATACCGGCCGAATTGAAAACCTTCTCCTTTTTGGGAAGTCGGTTAAAAACAGAAACTGGCAACACTGATACAATATGGCGTGATTTAGTAAACATAATTACAAAAAACAAATATTTATTTTCTGGGTCAGTTACCAATGATGGGTGATGTTATTGGCACTTTTTAGCCTTCCTTTATAATTCCGGCAGACTTTAATTGCACATGTCGTCATTTTATCTCTGTTATTTGTATTTTAGTTAGCGCGCGTAATACGTTTTAACAGTTAAGTGGCACGATCTGTTCTGATTGACGGGAAAGCTCCTGTCGATGAACAGTACATCGACATTTTTTCCACGCTTGCGCGCACTCGACGCTACATCTAGACATACAAGGTGTTGATTTGCATTTGTGCCATAGTTCAGGAGGAGGACATACAATACGTATATAATCGATTGGAATTACAGTAGATGGGAAATAACTAATATGCACTGCTTTTTTTGTCATTGTAATGTCGTGGTATTTTCGATGTAATCCAATTTTATGAATGAAATTTATGAGTGATCGTTGCGTATGCTTTGTGTTTGCGTTTGTGTGAGGGTGCAGCACGGTTTTAACGCCAGTAACATACGCGACAAGTTTAAATAAGGCTAGATGACATTTACGGAATTCCGAAAAAAAATTAAAGAAAAAAAAATACGTACCAATTCTTTTATTGATTTGGGTCGAGAATCATTAGCATAATTACCTCCTTGAATATGGCACGGATGCAAATCAACAGCTTGTATATATAATCAAAGCTTCCTAGTTTACTACTCGAGAGATGTCGTTGTACATTGAGATGAAAGTCGTTTGTAGTAGTTTTGTGTCGAGTCCAACACTACTTTCTAAATGTTCCCATTGTCATGTAGTCAAATAAGTAAAATATATGATGGTAATGAGAATATAGCAACAAGCAGAGCATGCGAGTAGTAGTGAGCACGACGACATGTGCCGGCAGCTGGAGCTGGGGCGCGGCGCGCGGCCCACGGCGCTGGAGGTGTACGGCGCGACGCTGCTGTGGGCCGACGCGGCGGACGCGGCGCTGCGCGCGTGCGACAAGCGCGCGTGTGCCGCCGCGTCCGCGCGCGTGCTGCGCAGCAACACGGAGGGCGTGGTGGCGCTGCGCGTGTACGACGCGGCGCTGCAGCGCGGCGCGCCCGGGGCCTGCGCGCGCCGGGCCCGGCCCTGCGCGCACCTGTGCCTGCCCGTCGGCGAGCTCGCCAGCGAGTGCCGCTGCGCCGCCGGCTACGACGCGCGCGACACGGCCTGCATCGGTGACCGCTCTCTAATATACACCGTCTTACTTCATCCCTTCACAACAAATGTACATGTCGCTGATACTGACATCAGTTTCTGCTTTAATCGTATCACATGAAGGCCAATCTTTCATCTTCTATTCTATATCTATGAGAAGACATGAACAATCCATCCAGATTTAACGCATCTGAAGCTGTATACCGAGTTTATGCTATATATTGCAACATTTGATTGGACTAGAAGCACGGTGCATATTGTTATATTAAAGGAGTATGTACATAAAAAAAGTATTGGGTTGTAAAGCACTGATACTCAGCTACATCCGGTTAGACTGGAAGCCGACCCCAACATAGTTTGGGAAAAGACTTGGAGAAAGAACACATAAAAATAATGTAACGTTATACATTAAAGGAGTGAAGTATTGTCCTGAACTATTTCACTTGCGTACTAACCTTCTAGGGCTCAGGCGTAGGCCACTTATGCAGATTGCTTCTGTTTCTACTGATTTGATTTGATTTGATTGATTCAATAATATGCCAGAAGACTTGGCTGTATGTAGATCTCTTTTGCACAAAAGTTATCGTAGTAAAAAGTTTATTAGCAAATATTTTTTTATAGATTGACTCCTGTCTATAAATGTCGATATTTATATCCATAATGCGTTGCCTAAATTTATATATTCTTTAATTTAGAAATAAATAAGTGACTATGTTAATATAGTATCTATTATAGTAATAGACTTTCACTCATCACTAAATAGTTAATGTTTACTCTTTTTCAAAATTGTTGTTATGTGTACGATAGTTATATGGCGGAAACTTGTTGTTAGCAAGTTAGAAATATAGTAAGTTATTAAAATGTACATTAGTCTGTAAGCTTCCCTAAGAATAAAAAATAAATAATAAATCGTGCGTGTGTCGCAGCCGTGGACGAGGTGCTGGTGTACTCGCTGAGCTGGGAGCTGCGCGGCGCGGCGCTGCAGGAGCCGGAGCCGGAGCCGCGCGCGCTGCTGCCGCCCGTGCCGCAGCTGTCCGTGGCCTCCGCCATCGACTACGACGCGGGTGAGTACGGCTGCCGCCAGCCGCGCTACGGCCCGGCGCTACTACAGCCGGCGTGTGTGCTGCAGCGGGCGAGTGGCTGTTCTGGGTGGACTCGGAGGCGGGCGCGGTGTGGCGCGTGCGGCGCGACGGCTCGGCGCGCGCGCGGCTGGCGGCGGGCGGCGCGGGCGACGCGGCCGACTGGCCGGCGGCGCTGGCGGCCGACTGGCGCGCGCGCAACCTGTACTGGTCGGACCCGCGGCGCCGCCTGCTGCTGGTGGCGCGCTACGACGGCGCGCACCGCTACGTGCTGCTGGACACCGAGCCGCTGGCCGTCACCGCGCTGGCGCTGGACCCGCGCGCGGGCTGGCTGTTCCTGGGCGGCGCGGGCGGCGTGCAGCGCGCGCGGCCCGACGGCTCGGCGCGCGCACTGCTGCACGCGGGCGCGGCGGCGGCGCTGGCGGCGGCGCCCGGCGCGCAGGAGCTGTACTGGCTGGAGCCGCGCGGCGCCGAGCTGTGGCGCGCGCCCTACGCGGGCCCGGCGCAGCTGCTGGCGCGGCTGCCGGCGCAGCGCCACCACCCCGTGGCGCTGACGCTGCACCGAGACACGCTCTACTGGCTGGACACGTGAGCACACACACATTCTGCTTAAAAGAACTGCATATCATTATTTTAAGTCGATTCCTTAATGTAACTAAACAGTAATCATTTGTGAGAGAAATGCCGCGGTGCAGGTGTAGCTAACAGTGTAATGTTGTGTCAGCGCGGCGCACCGCGGCAGCGTGCTGGCGGCGCCGCGCGACAACGTGACGCAGTACCGCGTGCTGCGCGACAACCTCGGCGACTCGCTCAAGGACCTCAAGGTAGCGCAGCGCTCCACTGCACCCACCCGTGCGGCGTACAGCGCAGCTCACCCCGCCCCGTGCGCAGGTGTGGTCCCGCGCCGCGCAGACGCCGCCGCCGGGCGCCGCGTGCGCCGAGCAGTGCGCCGCGCTGTGCCTGTGGGACGGCGCGCGCCCGCGCTGCGTGTGTCCGCACGGCCGCCTGGCGCCCGACCAGCGCAGCTGCACGCGTACGTACCGCCCCACCCCGCCCCGCCCCCCGCCCAGCCCGCCTCACCCCGCCCTCTGTGTGCAGCGTACGAGTCGTTCCTGATGTACTCGCGCGTCACCGAGATCGACACCATCCACCTGCTGGACGAGAAGGACCTGAACTCGCCCTACGAGCCCA
Source organism: Helicoverpa zea (assembly GCF_022581195.2). Lineage (NCBI taxonomy): Eukaryota > Metazoa > Arthropoda > Insecta > Lepidoptera > Noctuidae > Helicoverpa > Helicoverpa zea. The sequence goes on along the minus strand of NC_061473.1, from coordinate 10,786,699 downwards.
TCCAGGACAAGTGAGTGCCGCCCGGTGGTGGGGGGGGGACCTGCAGTATGAGTAGACGAGAGTGACGCTCACACGTGTGCAGGGAGCTGATGCGGAACGCGATCAGCCTGGCGTACTGGTACGCGGAGTCGCGGCTCTTCTACTCGGACATCCAGCGCGGCTCCATCAACACCGTGCTCTTCAACGGCTCCGCGCACCGCGTGCTGCTCGAGCGTGAGTCACACACACACACACACCTCTCGCACATTCACTTTCATAGTATTATTGTACCTATTAACAAATTAATGATACGCAATACAATCATACAATATTTACCTTGCAAACAATGGTTACCTAACGCAGTTTATTTCTCTGGGATGATGACAGGGATCTCTGCCTCAAAATAACAGATATGGTATTTTTGTACTTTTTCCGATGCGTTGACCTTAGTTGCTAGTTGCAGCTACTACTCTGGCTGAATGAATAAAACTCCGCGATCCCAAGACAAGACATTTAAGCCATGTATTCACTGAGAAACAATTGTTTATAAACACTGTTTCAGAAACAATATCTACGTGTTTCTGAATAAAATAATTTTGTTTCAGAAACATATAATTTTGTTTCTGTGGACGATGTGGTCGGCAGTTTCTGAAACATTGTTGCTGTAAACATCTACGTGATGTTTCAGAAACTGTGTATCTGAAATATTGTTTCCCAGTGAAAACATGGCTTTAATTTTATGTTCGTTCAGCTCCTGTACAATTGATGGTAACGAAACCATAGCGCGATTCAGGATTCTTGCAAAAATGTACAACGCCATCTAGTTGCAAATTACGAACTAAATTCTCTAAGGATTAAACACTGAATTTAATTTGAACGTTTTGATTAAACACATATAAATTATGAACAACATGCAGTCAAACCCAAAGTACAGCGATTTCACACGGAAAATAGGGTTACTACTTTGAACAGACTAGATAGAAAACTGTACCCTTAAAAAAATTGGGAATACACTATAACGTAAAACTTTTTACAACGTGATGATCACCGCATCGTTGAATACAGAGTTGCCGTTATAGCACAGATTACTATAATACTTACGTTATAGGTTATATACGTTGTGTTTTCGTACGTATTTGAGACTTTTTTCATATTTTTGAAACTTTGGGCTCATAAGTTAGGGGGAGGGGGGGGGAGAACATTTTTTTATGGTTTCGGTGCGATTATTTCCGAAAATATTAACATTATTTTCGGAAATATTTTTTTTTTTATATTTACATTGGAAAGAAAGGGTAACACTTATGGTATGTCTGCGCCTTTCTCCTGACTGGTTTTGGGTTGGGGAGGTGTTGTGGAGGGGTTTGTGATGTTGTGGGTGGTTTGAGGAGGGAGGGGTCCGTACCATTAAGGGTCCTACATATAAATACACAAAACAAAAATCCTCTTCATTATAAGTATAAAAGTATAGATTATAATATACGTAATAATACGTATTTATATCGGGTGTGCCGTACCTAATCACATTAAATCCTATCACATATACTTTATGATATTCTATGGCGAGTTGTAAAAAAAATAACCTAATCCATTCAGTGGTTTAGCCACAAGAGTGATTTTTTCGTTTTCTTAATTTACAACATCATTTGTAAAGCAGAGATAAAGTTAGGAGTTTCGAATGTTTTGACCAGTTGACAGCTGTCAGTTTTCAAGGGAGAATTTCCGTTGTTTGTAATGACTGACTTTTATGTGGTGTTGTAATTTTCGCACATTTTTATTATATTTACTTTTTTTGAAAAAAATCATTTAATCGGCATCATAATACATATATTAACCAATATATTAAGGTATTTTATTTAATGTGACTATTTACGCGACACTCAGTATAAGGGGTCTCGGTAAGATTGCACTATATTTTTTTTATTTTAAAATAAAAACACTGGTTTTATGATAAAGTTTTGGTATTTTTATTGTATTATGAAGAAGATATGATCTGATTAAGAGTGGAATAACCGGCAAATAACCCCCATGGTTCCGATGACAAGCCATTACTCTTTCTATGTCATTTTCTATAACTTTTCTTTTTTGCAATAGAATAAAAATATCATAAGTCTACCATAAGATACTTGTTTTTATTTTAAAATGAAAAAGTGCACTTTTACTGAGGCACCTTACATAAGGAACTAACGAGCTACGGAAATGTTAAGCCCCCAGTACACTTTGGCCCATGCGTGACCACTACACGCCATCGGTATTGATATATGTTGGCGGACAGTTGTCAATCGTAGCGTGCAATCGGGTAGTTGTCGGTTTTTTGGGCACACATTAAAGGAATCGTGGCGTAGCGTGGCTTGTGTTGTTTACGCAATGGGCCAATATTTAGTTCGTCACCGGCCGCTGAGGATAGTACACTTTTGTGTTGCGTGTAAAAATAAATATAGTAGTGTAGTATACAAATAAATAGTCGCAGCCGTAATTACTTCGACGTCCATCGCAAGTGGTTTGCCAGGCAGCAATGAGCCAATGTGTGAACACCACGGAGGAGAAAAGACTACCGGAGGTGCCCTAACGTAATATCTCCTAACAAAGCAGCGCGCCAAAATTCGGGTGAGCGGGGGACGAGGAACGTTACTGACTCCACCCGTGCTCCACCCTTATACGCCTTTTATGGGAAGCCACCCATTTTTTGTAAATCCATCTAGCGTGGAATAGGATAATTAAAATCTAACCCTAAACTAACATCGACCACTAGTACTCAGAAGTAAAGTAAATACTCAAAATTAATAATTCTTTAAAAATAGTAATTGAATTAGAAAGTTTGAAAAAGCATTCATTTGAAATGAACGAAGAAAAAGAGAGAGATAAAAAAGTTAGAAAATTAATTGTTATATAAGTATTATTTTGTGCACAGAACTTGTCCCACAAAAGTTTATTTACTCCCCCAGAAATGAAATAGGTATAATTCTACTAGGAATCATTAAACCGAGACTCGATGAAAAATCATTTTTATTCACCACGGGTCTAAAATACCCCCATGGTGTAATTTCAGTATCAGCTTATGTCATTGTGTTAGTTCATCTACTAGCCACTATGACATCACAAGCACGAAAATTCGTTCTTTTTGTTCTAGAACCGTGCTGCGATGACTGTTGTTATTTTCAATGTTGCCATATTACGAAATTCACCAAGAAAAATGGAAATTAAAATTATAGGGACAGTGTTTATCAAATTAGAGTTTACACGACTGTATCATACCGGCGCATCCACTAAATAGCAGACTTTATGTGAGTCGGATGTTGCTCTGAGTAAAGGTACATTCAAAAAGTATTTACGGCAAGAGAGATATACCTATGTAAAACATTACTGATGATGAATATAAATAAATCTACGATAATTTTCGTCGCATCTTATATTTGTTATTTTTTGGAGCCATTGCAAAAATACTATTTTTATAAAATGTAGTCTTAAGTAGATCTTATTACATGTAACTGATCACAACGACGCTGACTGGTTAGTAAAAGAAATACAGAGTTATGATTAATTTTAAGATAATTGCAGCTTTTTTAAATAAGACCTTTTTTATGGGTGATTGAATTTTCGATGTCTGGTAGCACTTAATTTTGTAACGGGTCTCTCTGTCTTGATGAACATAATTTTACTTCAAATATACGTAAGTCGACTACTTACCGAAAGATGGTGTTTTTATAATTTTAAATTTTCATGATAATATATCATATGTTTTGGTTTGTAAATAATCTATAAAAAAACTTTTAGGATGCAAGGAAAAATGAAGCCGCTTTTTAAGGCAAAAATTGGTACCAATAATGTACCTACATTGATTCAAGATTCATACGAAAATAATACAAATTCACTTAGAGGTTCTAGAAATGCAGCTATTCGACGACAGATGTCTCTAGCAAAAAATATGTTTTAAAGTCAAAATATTAATTACACGTGAAATGTTATCCTATGGTATGTTTGAGTTTGGATCCTGAGCAATTTCTACAATTAATGATAGCGCATTTCATCGTTTTAATCGAGTAACAAATAAAATCTGTTGAAATTGTGGTAAAAATACAACTATGACAAGATGTCAGTTTGATGTGAAGGACGGTATATGGGCGGTGTCCAGCCACGCCTGCCGTGACGTAGGCGTGACGTATTTGACCTACTCGAAGGCGCGTGACCTACCTGCGTTAGGACATCTCCGCTAGTATTTTCTGCTCCGTGGTGAACACCAATAGATCGTGGCCTCCAATTGTGCATTGCAAAGCGTGGTCCATCACAGGCCAATGTGTACTGGGGGTTTTAAAATCGTAAAAGAGTAGTAGTGAGGGCTGAAGCGGTGCGTGTGCGCAGAGACGGGCGCCGTGGAGGGCATGGTGTTCGCGGCCGACCACGCCACGCTGTACTGGACCAGCACGGGCGCCGCCGTGCGAGCGGCCCACGTGCCCTCGCTGCTGGCGGGCACAGCGGGCGCCGGCGCGCGCACCGTGCTGCGCCTGGCGCGCGGCTCGCGGCCGCGCGGCGTGGACTACGAGCCCTGCGAGCGCCGCCTCTACTGGACCAACTGGAACGAGTCGCAGCCCTCCATCCAGCGCGCGCGCGCCAGCGGCCGCCAGCTGCAGACGCTGGTGGCCACGCACATCCTCATGCCCAACGGCCTGGCGCTCGACCACGAGGCCAAGAAGCTGTACTGGGCCGACGCGCGCCTCGACAAGATCGAGCGCATGGACTACGACGGCTCCCGGCGCCGCGTCGTCACGCGCGCGCACACCGACCACCCCTTCGACCTGGCCGTGGCCGGGCCCTGGCTCTACTGGACCGACTGGCTGGCGCACGGCGTGTTCCGCGCCGACAAGCTGGCGGGCGGCGCCACCCCGCTGCGCCGCGACGTGCCGCGCCCCATGGCCATCGTGGCCGTGGCGCCGCAGCACCAGACCTGTGAGTGTGCCTGCCTCGCGCCCGCCCGGCCCCCCGCGCGCACCCTCTGCAACTGTGTGGTCCGCAGGCTCGGCCGACCCCTGCGCCACGCTGAACGGCGGGTGCGCGGAGCTGTGCTCGCTGGACGCGGCGGGCGCGGCGCTGTGCAGCTGCGGCGCGGGGCGCGTGCTGCAGGCGGACGGTCGCGCGTGCGGCGCGGCGGCGGCCGCGTGCCCCGCCGGCCAGTGGGCCTGCGCGGACGGCGCCTGCATCCCCGAGGAGCTGGTGTGCGACGGCGTGCCGCACTGCGGCGACAGCGCCAGCGACGAGGACCTCTACTACTGCAGTGAGTAGCGAGCCGCACGAGCCCCGCTCGCTCCCGGCGCCGGCTCACTCCGCGTGTTGCAGCGTCGCGTGCCTGCGGGCCCGGCACGCTGCGCTGCGGGCTGGGCGGGCGCTGCGTGGCGGCGGCGCGCGCCTGCGACGGCCGCGCTGACTGCGACGACGGCGCCGACGAGGCGGGCTGCGACTGCCCGCCGGAGAACTACCGCTGTGACGACGGCGCCTGCGTGCTGGTCGCCGCTCGCTGCGACGGCGAGCAGAACTGCGCCGACGGCTCCGACGAGCGCGACTGCCCCGCCTGCATGGGCGGCGAGTGCGCTGCGCCCACCGGTGCGTATGGCGAGCGGGCGGCCGCGGCGGCGGCAGCGCCCGTGTCTAACCGTGTGTCTGCACAGAGTCGAACGCGATAAGCCGCAGCACCGAGGCGAGCAGCGAGGCCAGCACGGCGGCAGCGGTGACGTGCGGCGGCGCGCAGTTCACGTGCGGCAGCGGCGAGTGCGTGCCGCTGGCGTGGCGCTGCGACGGGCGCGCGGACTGCGGCGACGCGTCGGACGAGAGCGGGCCGTGCCGGCACGGCAACGCGTCGTGCTCGGCGGAGCAGTTCGCGTGCGGCGCGTGGCCGGTGTGCGTGCCGCGGGGCGCGCGCTGCGACGGCGCCGCCGACTGCCCGCGCGGGGAGGACGAGCAGGGCTGCGAGTGCGCGGCGGGCGCGGCGCGCTGCGCGGACTCGGGGCGCTGCGTGGCGGCGGCGCGGGTGTGCGACGGCGTGGCGGACTGCGCGGACGCGTCGGACGAGGCGGGCTGCGCGGGCGCGGCGCAGTGCGGCGCGGGCGCGCTGGGCTGCGCGGGGCGCTGCGTGCCGCGCGAGCTGCAGTGCGACGGCCGCGACCACTGCCAGGACGGCGGCGGCGGCGGCGCCGGCTCCGATGAGGACCCGCTGCTGTGCGGTCAGTGCCATCTCGCCCCATATTTCCGTCGTTATTTACAAATAGCCTATAAAAGCAGCCCATTGATCCTCAAAATGAAAGGATAAAATATAATGAACAAATTTTTCACACTGCTTAGTTCTCTAACGATTTAGGTATAGTTATCGGGACGGATATTGAGCCCTCGGCGGAAGAGTGGGGATCGCTTTGCGCACCGTACACTTATGGCAAGAAAAAACACACACCCTTTTATTATTTATTTTTTCCTAAGTTCCCTATGTAATTTCATACTGGCTCAATGATTTAAAGAAAGATTTTATATTGATTGATTCAAATCAAATCAAATCAAATCAAAAGTCATTTATTCAAAGTAGGCTGAAAATCAGCACTTTTCGAACGTCAATACAAAAGACAGCCCCCAAAACGCCCGCCCTTCACCACTTCCTATGTGTTTTTGCTGGGAAGAAGAAGTGGTGGAACAAACTCCCCAGCAACACAATTCTGTCTGTATGGTTTGAAGAACCGTATACAAATATTTAAATATCACTAAACAACATTGTGTACATAAATTTGTATATAAAATCAATTCAAATAGTTAATCATGTTGGCTAGTACACACCTTACCCATACCTATTACTCAAGCAGTTACGAAATAAATCTATTAAAAAAAGAGTGAAAAATATAAAAAAATATAAAGCCTCCATTCAGTGAAGATAGATATAGTTTAGGGTGCACCCACCGACATGTCAAAGAGTTTTTATGAAAAAATAAAATAACAACATAAACAATGAAAACGGTGAACTAGGACTACCGTTCAAACCAAAATCATATACATTAGGTATATTACGGGTGTACAAATATGTAGTCAGCAAGACGACCTGGTACCACAAGCAGCACCCGTTCACGAGCATAACGCGAGGATCAGCCATCGCCCCCCTCGCACATTTTTGAGGGAGGGAGGCAACCCGACCACCGACGCTACCGCAAGCAATACCGTCAAAGGGAGCATGACGACTTGCAGCTACACTACAAGAAAACAGTTAATACTAATAGATTCGCAGTCGCTAGTAGACCATTTACAAAATTAAGGAACAACTCATCGTAAAAACAGAACGATGATGGTAATTAGTCAGTATACAAAAATAAAAAAATGTCACGTATAAAATAATATAAATCACATCAACTCATAATGATAACTTTGAAGCTGTCCAGTGTTTAACATGAGGACCAACTATTTTTATCGTTTATGTAGTCATTAACTGTATAATAAGCTTTCTTCGACAGGATAGATTTGATCTGCACTTTAAATTTATCAAAAGGCAATTCTAAAAACGACTGAGGAAGTTTATTATAAAATCGAATACCAAGCCCCATAAATGTTCCATGTACCTTGTGAAGCCTGTGGATGGGTACGCACAGTTTATGCTTGTTCCTAGTGTTGATACTGTGGACATCACTTTTCTTGGTGTAGTGATGAATATTCTGCCTAATGTATAATATGTTAGCAAGGATGAATTGCGATGCCACAGTAAGGATACCTATTTCTTTAAAAAGTTCCCTTAAAGAATGCTTGCTACCTAACTTATATATTGCACGAACAGCATTTAATTGAGAAATGGATATTTGGATGGAATTAGGTAATCAAAAGTGTTTCTAATTTAAAATATAGGTTAAATTTTCTAGTTTGACAAAAAAAAACTACTTCGTACCTTGGTACTTTTCTTGTTAACATTTTTGACCTCGAATTTAATTTATTCTTTAATAAAATGAAAAACATTTTTTATAAAAAAGAAAAATATATTTCATAAAAATTGGTGTCAATTAAATTGGCCCGAAGTGTACTCGTCGTCCTGACGTACGTCAACCGCAGCAAAGAACCAATCCCGAGTGATGGCTATGACGCGATGCGCTGCGGGCCAATCACCGCTTTACCGCCGCCCGCGCGCCTCACTTCACATCACCAAAGGGACCCAATAAATCACTTCTGCGCAGGTGAAAGTCAGGGCTCAATATTCATGCCAATTACTGTAAGTATTTTGGTCCGATACAAAAAAAATTTTATAGGCGTACATTAATATTAACTCGTTGTATGCCGAAAACGCGGATCCACTCGAACGCAATTGATTGGCAAACAAGAGGTTAAACTTATTAAAGAAACACTATTTCACGGCTTGGTTTCGCCACTTCCTTATGTTCACATTCTTGTAAAAATTCATAGCTTTGAAAACTTTTTTATAAAATTTTACAATATTTTATATTTTTCTTATACGTCTTTTCAAATTGACATGATAGTATTTTAAGTAATAAAGAAAACAGACATAAAACTAGAGGTGGAATGAATAACATAAATTACATACTCTACATTCATATTATTTATTTCTGAGTGCTTAGTGCGAGTTTTCGTGAATTTTTTTACGGACTCACATGAGAGCGCGTATACTAAGATTTGTATGCAGTGTTGCCAACTTAGTGGATTTTCCACTAATACTGGTGGTTTAAGTCCCCTATTTAGTGGCGAAATGTTGAAAGTACTGCGGGTCAAGTAGCGAAATGTAAGTTTTGTGGTACAACTTTAAGGAGTTACTATGGAGATTTGAAGTCTCACGGAATGTCAAAAAAGCATCTACAAAACAAAAAGGTGAACGACTACTATATAATTATATTAAGTACTCATTCATTGGTCAAATGCGTAACTAAACAATTTGTGAAACTACTACGCCGATTATAATTTGTGAAGGATTCGGATCGGGTCGGATGAATTGCTAAACAGATGTAATGCTTTGTCTGTTTTAATTTTCTATCGTTGCCGAGTTACATCTTTGGATGATTAAATTGTTTTAGGTTACAATAAAATATAAACAATATTTTTTTAGTGGTGAATTTGGTGATTTTAAGTGTGGGATAAATTTTTGTTAGTGGTTTTCTGGTGGTTTTAAAAGTTGACTCTGGTGGTAAGCTTCTACAACTGTTGGCAACACTGTTTGTATGGAACAAAAACAGGTTCCAATTTTTGACACTAGGTGGAGCTGTTTTTGTTCCATACAAATCTTAGTATACGCGCTCTCATGTGAGTCCGTAAAAAAATTCACGAAAACTCGCACTAAGCACTCTGTTCCTGTATAGAACAGGTATTACAGAATAGCTTAGCTTAGCTTACTTTGTACTTCCTCGTACTTTGTATAGGTTATTAATAAATTTTTATCTCTGTTTGCATTGTATAACGTTCTCAGGAATAGATAGAAAACTGTTGAAATTAATTTGATTTTCTTTTAAAAAGAGTGTCCATGGAGTTTCTTGCCAGTTCTTCTCCATGAGACCCACTCTTTGGAACCGTGCAACTAGTTTGACGTTTCGAAAGAGCTTTTATAGGCCTATTAGAAATAAATAAAAAGATACTTTAAGTTTGATACTCTGGCATATCATGTCATATCCGATGTTGCATCGCTCGGCAGCGGGGTGGGCGCGGTCGGTGGGCGGGGCGTGGGGCGGCGCGGACGCGTGCGCGCGCGGCGAGTGGGCGTGCCGCAGCGGCGCCTGCGTGCCGCCCGCCGCGCTGTGCGACGGCGCCGACGACTGCGGCGACTACTCCGACGAGACGCACTGCAGTCAGTCACACATACATACATTATTATCATCATTTTCATTACTTCACACGTTTCAACTTCAGTGTTGGGGTAACTGGGTAGCGACTAGCGAACCCTCATAGTTTCGCCTTGTCTGTCCGTCTCTCCGTCCGTCCTCGCTTAATCTCAGTGACGGATAGCACTACAGAGCTTAAAGAAGATGGATCAAAATTGCCCCACGTCCTATAATAATGTGACGTATCTCAAAAAAAAGATAAAAATGTTTAAAACAATATGGCATACTAATTCTTTTTTTTTACACCTTCATACGAAAAAAATGCTTTAAAAATTGTTCAGGCCCTGTTATGAAAACATCGTTCATAGGACTATTTTATTAAATTGTTTTTTTGTTTGATAGGATATACCTCACAGGTGGTCCCATAATCATCAGGTCAGGATCTGATGATGGAAACCCTGAGAAATTCAGGGCAACTTTTGAAAGTTGTAGCCATGCGCAGGATAAAAACTTGACTATAAGGTGTATGTCTTATAACACTATGCAACAGTGAAGATTTGGAGCTGACCTGATGATGGAAACGAAAGAAGGTCGAGGGAACTCGACAACTGAATAAGTAAACTACCTCGTGTTTGGGCTTATATTATTTGTATTGAATAGACCTTTGCAACAGTGAAGGTTTACAGCTGACTTGATGATGGAGACCAGAGAAGGGCGAGGGAACTCGACAACTGAATATGTAAACTATCTCGTGTTTGGGCTTATATTATTTGTATTGAACAGACCTTTGCAACAGTGAAGGTTTACAGCTGACTTGATGATGGAGACCAGAGAAGGGCGAGGGAACTCGACAACTGAATATGTGAACTACCTCGTGTTTGGGCTTATATTATTCGTATTGATGAGAACTTTCCACTTATGCGGATAGTGACAACTGCGCTTGTCACTGAAAAGCCAAAAATAAAAAAAAACTTTTTACAATACAATAAAACCGACTCCCAAAAACACTGAAAGGCAAAAATAAAAACTATTCTTAGGAGCATCGGCCTAGAAGTCGGTGGGGAAATTAACTTGAGGTAGTTTACATATTCAGTTGTCGAGTTCCGTCGACCTTCTTTCGTCTCCATCATCAGGTCAGCTCCAAATCTTCACTGTTGCATAGTGTTATAAGACATACACCTTATAGTCAAGTTTTTATCCTGCGCATGGCTACAACTTTCAAAAGTTTCCCTGAATTTCTCAGGGTTTCCATCATCAGATCCTGACCTGATGATTATGGGACCACCTGTGAGGTATTATACCCTTTCAAACAAAAAAAAACAATTTAATAAAATAGTCCATAAATAGTCCTATGAACGATGTTTTCATAACAGGGACTGAACAATTTTTAAAGCATTTTTTTCGTATAAAGGTGTAAAAAAAAAGAATTAGAGAGTATGCCATATTTTTTTAAACATTTTTATCTTTTTTTTGAGATACGTCACATTGTTATAGGCCGTGGGGCAATTTTGTATGGATTGTGATCCGTCTTCTTTGGTATCAATGTGTAGATATATCAATTACGCCAACAAAGTGAAATTATGTTTCATTAGGTTACCCCCCGCCCTCCCCTCCCCTCCCCCCACATGTAAAGTGGGGAGTGTTTTTTTTTTTTTCATTTAAATCCTAATGTGTGATATATCGTTGGATGGGTATTAAAAAAAAAATTGGGGTTAGCTGAAATAGTTTTTTGATAATATCAATATTTTCGGAAATAATCGCTCCGAAAGTTGAAAAAACTGCGTCCTCACCCCTCTAACTTTTGAAACATTGTTTTAAAGTGTGGAAAAAATCTCAAATGTAGATCATTGTAAATACTATCTAAGAAAATTATTTCTGAACTCTGTAATTTAACGTCTATGAAATATATTTTTTAGCTTGAATTATAATCCCTAACTTACTTATCTTTTTTCAATTAAATTAAGAATTATTGAAATCGGTTCATGCAATCCAAAATTATTGCCGAAAACCCAAAACACACAAAGCAACTACTTTTTAAAATATAGTTACGTAATTTTCCGAGAGATGTCGCTGTAGTTTCCGTTACTTTGAGCTGTTAATATTTTTATTTAATTGATTGTTTAAGTATTTGCTATGTTCAGGAAACTACGGAACTCTACACTGAGCGCGGTCTGACAGCTCTTGGCCGGTTTTTTTTTTCCACGTGCCTGATATCTACTATATAAAAATAAGTCCGGTTTTCCTCCCTGACGCTATAACTCCAGAACGCACGAACCGATTTCCACGGTTTTGCATTCGTTGGAAAGGTCTCGGGCTCCGTGAGGTTTATAGTAAAGAAAATTCAGGAATAATCAGGAATAATTCAACAGAAAAGTGGGTAAATCGTTTTTCACATACAGCGAAACGGAGTTCGCCGAGTCTGCTAGTGGTATTTAAATATTTGTCGTCAAACTACAAATGACTGAATAGTTAGCAAGTGTAGTGTAGTGCGTGAGTCGAGCGTCCCCCCGCAGACGTGGCGGAGTGCCTGTTCGAGAACGGGCTGTGCGCGCACAACTGCTCGGAGCTGGCGGTGGGGCGCGCGTGCTGGTGCCGCGCGGGCTGGCGCCTGGCGGGCGACGCGCGCGCCTGCGCCGACGTGGACGAGTGCGCCGAGGACGCGCCCTGCGACCACGCGTGCGCCAACACGCGCGGCTCCTACCGCTGCGCCTGCGCGCCCGGCTACCGCCTGCTGCCCGACCGCGCCAGCTGCACGCCCGACACCGGTCAGTAACGCGCAGCCCCGACACATGACGGTCTGTAGGTTAGAAAAACCTTAAAAATTGCCCTTACTCAGTAACATCATAAATACGCGCATATAATATTATAAAATACGCACACCGCGACTGACCGCCACGAGTTTTTCTCGTACAACAGCAACTTTACGGAAGCAGTTTAAAATACATTGTAATCTGCAATAAATATGTATAAATTATAAAACTTTGTGAATAGCAACAAAAAAATTGTAGGTACGAAACTGTTAAAGTATATGTTACAATTATTTTATCTAATTTACAATATTTTTGTTCTTAATAATTTTGTAACTTATTATTTGCGTACAATGGCTGTCACATAATTAAAGACACAATAAGCATTACCTGAGAATTTAGACATTTTATAACCGCAATCGATAAGATTACAGCGTATATCGAATGTTAACTAGGTTTTGTTATCGTCACCACTGATCATTACTCTGTCTCTATATACCGCAGTCGGGAAAAAAGTAAAGGGCAGTGAATAAATAATGATTTGTAATGTAATGCAGAGGAGCGCGCGAGCTTGATCTTCACGAATCGCTACTACATCCGGCGCGTGGAGCTGAGCGAGCCGCCGGCGCCGGGCACGCTGCTGGTGCACGAGCTGAGCAACGCCGTGGCGCTGGACATGCACTGGGCGGCCGGCTGCCTGTACTGGAGCGACGTGACGCGCCTGGGCTCCGCGCTGCGCCGCGCCTGCGGGGCGCCGCCCGGGCCGCCGCAGCTGCTGCACGGCGCCACGCTGCAGAACCCCGACGGGCTGGCCGTGGACTGGGTGGGCGGCAACCTGTACTGGTGCGACAAGGGCACGGACACGCTGGAGGCGTCGCGCCTGGACGGGCGGCACCGGCGCGTGCTGCTGCGCGGCGGGCTGAGCGAGCCGCGCGCGCTGGCGCTGCTGCCGGCGCGCGGCCTGCTGTACTGGTCGGACTGGGGCGCCGCGCCGCACATCGGCCGCGCCGGCATGGACGGCTCGGCGCGCACCGTGCTCATCGGCGCCGGCCTCTACTGGCCCAACGCGCTCACGCTCTCGCCCGCCTCCAACGAGCTGTACTTCGCGGACGCGCGCGAGGACTACATCGCCGTGGCCGACCTGGACGGCAACAACGTGCGCGTGCTGTTCTCGCGAGGTGAGTGTCGGCCGCGTGTCGCCTGCTCGCCTCGCGTGCCTGCCCGTGCCTCACACTACACGCCTGTCGCAGAGAGCATGCCGTGGCTGCGGCTGCACCACGTGTTCGCGCTGGCGGTGTGGGACGGGCGCGTGTACTGGTCGGACTGGGAGACGCGCGGCGTGGAGAGCTGCCTGCGCCGGCCCCGCTCAGTCAGCGGCGGCAACAGCTCGGCGGCGGGCGGCGCCTACGACTGCCGCACGCTGGTGCACACCATCCACAAGCCCATGGACCTGCGCGTGCACCACTCCGCGCGACAGCCGCCCGTGCCCGGTACTCACACTTCTCTTATAATACACTCACATGTTTATTCTCGCCATGAAACATTACAACACTAGGACTCAGATAGTATAAAAAAATCTCAAATATGTACACAAAATATGGACGGAAAAATCTTAAATATGGAAAAAATTTTCAGTGTAAAATAACAATACTTTCCATAATTAAACATTTCTTCCGCACAGAATTTTTATAGTTTAAGTGTATCAAAGAATGCAATGAAAAAAAAAGCGAGAAGAACGAAATACACACAGCGTAAATTCTATGTATTTTTTGGAATATATAGATGATTTTGACACTTTCTTGTAAAATATGAACTTAGCCTTGAAATATGGAAAATAAAACTTCGTTTTTCGCAGTTTAAATATGATAATCGACGTAGAAAACTCATTCTAGACCAAAAATGGCGTCAATTAAAAATATGTATTTACAAATTAATCCGGACCCTACTTATCAATATGCCATATATAGTTTTGGGTTAGCATTTTGTATCGCCTTCACCTGTGTATACGAGTAAATGGGCATGGAATAAATGCGTACCGGTGCAGAGCTGTCGGCGCTGTGCGCGTCGCTGAACTGCTCGGGGCTGTGCCTGCTGACGCCGGACACGGGCGCCGGGCCGGGTGCACGCTGCGCCTGCCCCGAGCACTGGGCGCTGGGCGGCGACGGCCGCTCGTGCACGCCCAACTGCACCTCCGCGCACTTCGTGTGCGCCGCCGCGCTCAAGTGCATCCCCTTCTGGTGGCGCTGCGACACGCAGGACGACTGCGGCGACGCCAGCGACGAGCCCGCCTCCTGCCCGCCCTTCCGCTGCGAGCCCGGCCAGTTCCAGTGCGACAGCGGCCGCTGCGTGCACCCCTCGCACATCTGCGACGGCACGCCGCACTGCGCCGACGCCAGCGACGAGCGCGACTGCGACCACTTCACGTGCCTCGCCTCGCAGTGGAAGTGCCGCGGCAACAGCTCCGCGCGCGTGTCGGCGCGCTGCGTGCCCGGCGCCGCGCGCTGCGACGGCCGCCGCGACTGCCACGACGCCGACGACGAGGCCGACTGCCCGCCGCGCACCTGCCCGCCGCACCACGTGAGTGTCGCCCCGCCGCCCGCGCCCCGCCGCCCGCGCCCCGCCCTGACCTCTCGCGACGTGTGTGCAGTTCACGTGCGCTAACGGCGCGTGCGTGCCGCTGGTGTGGGTGTGCGACGCGGACTCGGACTGCGGCGACGGCTCCGACGAGGGCGCCGCCTGCGCCGAGCGCACGTGCGGCGCGGGCGAGTTCCGCTGCGGCTCGGGGCGCTGCGTGCCGCGCGAGTGGCTGTGCGACGCCGAGCCCGACTGCCCCGCGCGCGAGGACGAGGCGGCGTGCGGGGCCGCGCGCGCGCCGCCGCCCTGCGACCCCACCTACTTCCGCTGCCCCGACGGCCGCTGCGTGCCCGGCCGCTGGCGCTGCGACGGCGACGACGACTGCGGCGACGGCGCCGACGAGCTGGCGTGCGCGCCGCGCGCCTGCTCCGAGTCCGAGTGGCGCTGCGGCTCCGGCGAGTGCATCCGCGCCGCGCTGCGCTGCTCCGGCGCGCCCGACTGCGCCGACGCCAGCGACGAGCGCGCCTGCGCCGCCGCCTGCGCGCCGGGGGCTCGCGCCTGCGCGCGCGGGCCCTGCGTGCGCGCCGCCTGGTGGTGCGACGGCGAGCCCGACTGCCCGGACGGCAGCGACGAGGCGGAGTGCGCGGCGCCGGCGCACGGCTGCGGCGCGCGGCTGGCGTGCGGCGCGGGCTGCGCGCCGGCGGCGTGGCGCTGCGACGGGCGGCGCGACTGCGGCGGCGGCGCGGACGAGGCGCAGTGCGCGGGCGCGGCGTGCGCGGCGGGCATGTTCCGCTGCGGCGACGACACGTGCCTGCCCGTGAACCTGGTGTGCGACGGCGTGGCGGACTGCGCGGGCGACGAGAGCCCCGCGCTGTGCGAGCGCCGGCGCTGGCTGGGCGAGGAGTCGGCGTGCCTGCCCGGCGAGAGCCTGTGCGACGACGGCCGCTGCGTGGCCGGCAACGCGTCGTGCTCGCTGGGTGGGTGTGGCGCGGGTGGGGCGCGGGTGGGGCGGGTGGGGCGGGCACGGCACTGACACGCTGTGTTGCAGAGGGCGCGTGCGGCTGGGCGGCGTGCTCGCAGCTGTGCCTGGGCAAGCACGGCGCGCACACGTGCAAGTGCGTGCCCGGGTACCGACAGCGCCAGCTCGCGGACGGCTCGCTCACCTGTGAAGCGCTGGGTGAGTGCTCACATATCTCACACTATGTTAATCAATTCACAAATGTTATTTTATTTATGTAACTTTGCTAACTGTATAGCTAAAATTACCTTAATTTGTTATTTTTAATTAACATGCTATTTACAATTTTTTTTTTATTAAATAAGTACTTATTTAATTTATGATTTTGACAACAGATATTATTTTAGGAACCTACTTTACATACTGATACTCAGTTATACGAGCAATGTATTACGAGTTTTGTAGCTTAGACACATCTCAAGGGTAGGTGTAGTTCTCGTCAAGAAGGTATAGGTCTCGTCCAGCCTAATGGCGGCTCGGAACATTACGCGTGTCGCAGTAACTAGATTATATTAATAAGTAATCTGTGCCGTTACTAGAAAGCTGTTTGACACCATACCTATCAATCACGCCGCCAAAGTGAAAAAATTCTCTGTCAATTATGACTTCCTTCTATTGTTTAGTTTTTGTTTAGCTGTAAGTCCTCCATAGTGTATTAAATAAATAAATAATGCTAGATAATGGAAGAAATATTTGCTTGGGTACTGCCCCCCAGAGGCGAAGGGTGGTTTAATGAAATAGGGAAGCCGCAGCAAAAAAAACTGGGGGGGGAGTACTCTGGAACGGGGGGGGGGGGAGTGTGGAGGGTAATTTCTCAGTCCACCTTTTAGCACTGACTGAGAGACTGGTACTTAGTTTGAACATGTTTTCTCGAGGAATTCGTCAGATTATTAATATCTATAAAACTTTATTCCATAAAGTACTAGAATCTGAGAAAAGTTGGCACTAGAAACAATACATTTTATTTAATCTACAACGGCCTGTTAGCCATTGATATTTATCGTATAGGATTACATTTCATGTTTCATAAATCCGTCACCCGTGCGGCGTGCCCGAGTTTTATAACACGTTTTTATTCTCAAAACCTTAACCTTGAAAAATTTCTTCATAAAGTAAATAATCTGTCGGAAAACAGTCTATTGCGACCAATGCTATCCTAGTTAAGTTTTAAAAGTAGGTACACTAAAAAGAAACCTGATGCAAACTGTCTACTTGCCAAAATAACTCATTTCAACGTAGGTCTCTCTATTTTCACTACACACACGAACTATGTTATTTCCAAAATGATACACACACTAATAAATTCAATGAATACAACGAACAAATTGTATTATCTAAAACAAAATAAGAACAATGAGAGTGAATTTGTCTGATTTGTTTGTTTACATATTTGAGAGCTCTAAGCGCTGTCACTCGCGCGTAGACAGATATAGCTACTCTACTCTTGACGCGTTCTTTCTCGTTCACTCGCGAGTTTTGATTGGCTGGAAGCCGCTCCGTGAGCCGGCTTACCTGCGCCCATATGCCGCGAACATCGCGCGGCGCGGCGTGGATGACGTCACGCAAGCGTAGTTTTGTATGGAGGAGGAAGCCGAGACGCTCACCGGCTTGTTTAGGAGCAAAATGTTTCAAGAAATTAATAAATAAAAAAAATTACGATGGTAGGCGTATTGTTATACCTACATATTTAAATTGTTTGGTTTAAATGATTATATTAATTATACCTATACAGAAAGCCGACGGGAATTGGCTTATAGGGACTCCTCGCCACTGCTGCCCCCTCCCCCCACATGTAAAGTGGGGCGTGTTATTTTTTTCATTCCAATGTGTGTGGTATATTGTTAAATACCAAACTTTTGAACCAAAGTTTAAAAAAAGAAACAAATTTAGAACACTATACAGACTTTCTAGAAAAAAAATTTTGATTTCGGTTGATTGAACAGTTTTTGGCAAATTAAAAATAATAATTTCTGCGCTAAGTTTTGGCGAAAGGTTTTTAAAATTAGTTTACGTATTTTATAACGCTTAAAGTATTTTGTTTACTGGACTGAAAAATCTGATCTCCTCACTTAAAGTAGGTATAAGTGTGGCTGGGGGGAATAAAAATCCCAAAGTGGTAAATATAATAATAATGAGTGCTCCAGGGAGAGTATACTGTCCCCCATCTCCGGCTTGCCGGAGTGAAGCATGACGGGGGATAGGTCTCCCGCCTCTTGGCTTGCCTTCATCGGCCGGTCAGAGTGGAGTCGCTAGAGCAAGGTTAGTCCTGCTCGGAGGGTAGGTGCCTCGTGGTAAGTGGCGAGTGGGCCGGTGATGCTGGACCCACAGGGAGCGCGTGATCTGCGTTTAAAGTCCGCCGAGGTATCCTCACCCTTCTCAGCCGCTCATGTCCCAGTTGCCCTCTTGTTGCTTTTCAGTGACTGATTCCCGGGGGCCCAGTAAGTGAGTTGGCGAGTCTCCACCTGCCATTTTAACATGTATTTAATACATTGTCATCGGCAGGTGCCATAGTTCCCGTAGTTCCCCCATTCCTAGTCCACTAGCATCCCATCACAATAGCCCAAGTAGTTTTCATCCATAGTTAGCAATAGTTTAGCACAGAACCGGGGATTGTCCTTGGGTACATTTCTATAGTGTATACAGGGATAATCGTCGGTTTTGTGTCACCATTTCATTAAAGTTGTCTCAAAAGGGCTTCAGCGTGTTGGCTTCGGCCCCACGTTCGCCTCTCAAAAATCCGGGACTCTGTGGTCCCGAGGTCAGAAAGAGACATACAAATAATAATAATAAAGCCCCGCAGGGCATCTGAGGCGGATGACGGGGAGTAGCGACCCCGCGGGGCTATATATCCGAGTGCTCCAGGGAGAGTATACTGTCCCCCATCTCCGGCCTGCCGGAGTGAAGCATGATGGGGGATAGGTCTCCCGCCTCTTGGCTTGCCTTCATCGGCCGGTCAGAGTGGAGTCGCTAGAGCAGGGTTAACAGCCCACTCGGAGGGTAGGTGCCTCGTGGTAAGTGGCGAGTGGGCCGGTGATGCTGGACCCACAGGGAGCGCGTGATCTGCGTTTAAAGTCCGCCGAGGTATCCTCACCCTTCAGCCGCTCATGTACCTGTTGCCCCCTTGTTGCGATTTAGCGACTGATTCCCGGGGGCCCAGTAAGTGAGTTGGCGAGTCTCCACCTGCCATTTTTACGTGTATTTATTACATTGTTATCGGCAGGTGCCATAGTTCCCGTAGTTCCCCCATTCCTAGTCCACTAGCATCCCATCACAATAGCCCAAGTAGTTTTCATCCATAGTTAGCAATAGTTTATGTTTGATGTGAAAGCATGTTTGGTGTGATTTTGAGGACAGACTATATCTTTACGTCTTTTGTTAGTAACTTCCGTGCTATATGTTAGCTCTGAGTGCTGTTTTAATACAATACCCATTATAAATAACTGACGGACGGTTATAGTTCGGCCATTCAGAGAATGCGTTCCTGACACGTCGCGATTGAACTGACGACGTAACTTTGCAATGGCGTTGCAGTTACGATAAAAATATTTTTGCTGGTTGTTTACCGTTTTAACAATTGAGGAGCATTAAAACAACATTATTATATCAATAATCAATGAATGTTATTACGTCGTCAGTTCAATCGCGACGTGTCAGGAACGCATTCTCTGAATGGCCGAACTATAGTACTTCACACTTTTTGTATAGCAGGTTAGTGGGAAAAAGGAAGGACTAACCTACCGTTAGGGCCGGAAAGTAGACACCTTGAGAATTGCTCTCTGGGCTCTCTCAATAATTAACAACAATGTTTTACTCGCTCCACCCCATGTGGTAATACAGTATGTTAATATCGATTGACATAGAGCAAAGTAGACTTTTCTAATTATTTTTGGGTCTGCAATGTAACGTAATTTTTTAAAAACAAATATCAATTTACGAATCCTATTATTTACAGTTTCAATGTGATCTTTAAACGAAAGTGTGTCATCTATAACAATTCCGAGGTACTTTACTGTACGTGACATTTTAATACTGGGACAAGCGCACTGGTTATTTGTGCAAGATGTACAATTATGATAATGTGCATATAATGTTGTGTTAGCGCCAATTAGTTTTTGCTTGCGCATCGAAAACTTGACGTAGTTTGTCTTGTCAGCATTTAAAGTTAGTGAGTTATTTTGAAGCCATTTATTAATAACATTGAATCCATTTTGCGCATACTTGTAGACATTTTCTACTGAGTCAGCTGAAAACAAAAGAGCAGTATCGTCTGCATAACAAACGATATGGCCGTGATCTAAATTTAGATTGCATAGATCGTTTATGTATATTAGGAAGAGTGAAGGGCCCAAAATACTTCCTTGGGGAATACCGAAATCGGTGCTTTTTTCATCATCGCTAACAACATTTCCAATCTTGACACATTGCGTTCGTTCTTCTAAGTAGCTTTTAAAAAGTTTCAGCTGAATATCTCTGATACCTATGGCTTCAAGCTTGCGCAACAGGATGGGAATAGAAACCGTGTCAAAAGCTTTTGCTAGGTCGAGGAATATACCTACTGTGTGGTTACCTTTATCAAGTTCTTGTGCTAGATAGGCGGTTAGATGGTGTACGGCATCGTCAGTGGACATTTTAGGTCTAAATCCAAACTGCTGCGTAGAGAGAATAGATTTATCCTCCAGATATTTATAAAGCCTATTGTTTATAATCTTTTCCAATATTTTGGACATAGAGGGCAGTAAGGAAATAGGTCTATAATTTGTCACTTGGTCTTTACTCCCCGATTTGTAAACTGGGACAACAACAGCTTTTTTTAAACACTTAGGGAAAACTCCTGTATTTAAACATTTATTAAAGATGACCGTTAAGGGCGGTACTAAAAGGTCTTTAAATTGCTTTAGAATTTTGCTAGATATGTTATCCCAGCCTACTGCAGAGTCGACTTTTAGACCCATAATAATCCTTTCAATTTCCGCTTCGTCAGTATCTAGTAACACAAAAGATGATAAGGTAGTGTTGGGTGCATGCAATGAGCTTGTTAGGCACTGCGATTGTCCCCGATTTTTTTCAGCTAAGCGCTTGCCAACGTTAACAAAGAAATTATTTGCAATATTCGCCGCTGTTAACTGTGATGAGTGTGCATTTAATAAACCTGAAGAAGACTGATTCTGTTTTGTATTGTACGTCACATTTTTAACAATTTTCCAGATCTTTTTGTTATCTCCACCAGCCTCTTTCAGTGCAGTATTATCATAATTGCGTTTTACTTTTTTTAGGAGGTCGTTACAAAAGTTACGATATCGCTTATATGACACTTGCAATATTAAATTATTCGGATTAGCTTTAGCCTTTGTATGCAGTTTATCTCTATTTTTCATACAACGTATAAGACCAGTCGTGATCCAAGGCTTGATGTTGTAGTTTTTGTTATTTAATCTAGATATGACTGTGTTCTTTTGAATTGCATGTTGCACTTTTTTTATTAGGTACAACATACAAAACTGCGGATCAGCGGAATTGTACACTGGGTCAAAATCAATATTGCCTAAGTCTTCTTCAAGTTTATGTAACTTTAATTTAGACACTGTGCGAGGGGCGACCTTAGGAAATTTACAGTTAAGAATAAGCAGGGTAGCGCTGTGATCTGTTGTTATTGTGGAATTAGTTACAAGGGTAAGTGCAGGGAAATTGGTTTTAAGCATTATGTGATCCAAGCAGGAGCCACTTTGATGTGTAGGGTGCGTGTGAGCGGGTAGCAACCCATGGAAGGCGCACAGGTTCATATATTCCTCCGCCGAAGCATCTGTTTTTCCCGGGAGAATATTAATATTAATATCTCCAGTTAAAATTATATTTTTAAAGGATGATAGGCTTTGCAAGGTGTCGTTTAAAGAGTACGTGAAATTGTTTACATTTGTTAAGGACGGAGATCGATACACAGCCAATATCGCAAAATCAGCTCCAATTTTAACCAACAATCTGCTGCAGTCGTTCATTTTTGGTTCAATGATAGACACATTTAGATGATCTCTAGCATAAACTATCACGCCATCGTTCTGATTGGTAGTTGAGTTACTCTTGTACATGCAATATCCCGGTATTTGTGGTATGTAATATTGTTTAGCAAGCCAACATTCGGTTAGAACAATGATGTCACAATTTATGTCCAAACGTTTTAGAAAAATGCTTAAGTTATCAAAATTCTTAAAAACACTGCGAATGTTTTGGGTAAGTATGGTTAGTGGACTAGTATAAGAGGACAGATATTGTTTGCAGTGTTCAACATCACACACTCCTGATTGAGAGACAAATAAACCTTTTTGAACAATAAATATGTTGCATTGGATACGCAGGCGACAAGCCACTAGTGGTGGTCGCGTGGGGCGGCGAGCTGCACGTGTGGGAGCCGCGCAAGCAGGGCGACGCGCCGGCCGAGCCGCCCCCCGCGCCCGCCGCCCCCGCCGCCCCCGCCGCGCCCGAGGTGACGTGCGCGGCGGGCGCGGCGGTGGGCGACGCGTGGTGGCTGGTGTGGGGCGACGCGGCGGGCCGCCTGCGCCGCGCCGACGTCACGCGCTACGTGCGCCCCGCCGACCCCGGCGCGCCGCCAGCGCTGCCGCTCTCCGCGCACCTGGAAGCCACCGCCGACGTGCTCGTACGTACTGCTCGCACGTGCTGCCGATGTTAGCGTATTGTCAGTGCCGTACATTGATGTGTGAGCGCAGGCGACGTCGGAGGGCGAGATCCGCGGCGTGGCGCTGGACGCGGCGGCGCGGCGCGTGTACTGGAGCGCGGCGGAGGCGGCGGGCGGCGCGCTGCGCGTGGCGGCGGCGGACGGGCGGCGCGCGACGCTGCTGCGGCGCGCAGGGCTGGAGCCGGGCGCGCTGGTGCTGGCGGCGCGCACGCTGTACTGGGCGGAGCGCGGCGCGCGGCCCGGCGTGCACGCGCTGGGCGCGGCGGGCGGCACGGCGCGCTGGCTGGTGCGGCGGCGCGTGCGACGCGTCACGGCGCTGGCGCTGGACGCGGCGGCGTCGCGGCTGTACTTCGTGGACGCCTACTACGACACGCTGGACAGCGTGCGGCTGGACGGCTCGCAGCGCGTCACGCTGCTCGCCTTCCAGCGCCCCGACTCGCCGCCGCCGCAGCCCACGCTCTATGTAGACGGAGGTAAGCTCTCACTATACCATTCTATGCAATGTATCAAATTTTGGCGAATTCATAAGTAACACTCGCAGTTAGCCTGTACTTGTTAATGGCACCATTTGTGATGTACCCTTTCGAAAAAAAAGAGAATTGATCGAACTAGTTGAGAAATGGCCTCGACTACGTACTTGAACAAACAATAATGTGAAAGACGGACAGATGAATAGACGGATACCGAGATTCTTGTAAATAGTGTTCAGCAGTGTAGTGCTTATTGTTGTTGTAACATTCGTATTGAGAAGTCTGTGAAAATTTATTGTTAAGTGGTGCTCTGTACGCATTCGACCCCTATCGGGTCGAGTATGGATATTGTATTAGAATAGAGAGGGATCGGTGAGCACAGGCGCTAACAACAGTGTTGTGACAGAGATGCGCGCCACGGGCACGGCGCGCGCGGTGGCGGAGGTGGCGGCGCGCGCGTGCGTGGCGCTGGCCGTGTGGGAGGACAGCCTGCTGTGCGCCTCGCCGCGCGCGCTGCTGCGCCTGCACAAGCGCGCGCCCCGCCCCGCGCGCCCCGCCCGCCCCGCGCCGCGCCTGCTGTCCGCGCTCGCGCTGCTGCCCCGCGCGCCCGCGCCGCCCGACGCCTGCGCCGCCGCCTGCCGCGCCAGCGCGCTCTGCGTCAGCAGCCCCGAGCCGCGCGGCCACGCCTGCCTGTGCCCCGACGGCCTGCTGCCCGCCGACCCCGCCGCGCCGCCCGTCAGTACTCGCTTACTGCCACCCCCAGCGACACTAACGATATCTACAACTATGTCATCCACCATGCACGAGAACAATACTAACAAATATTTGTCTCCATTGCGATTGACTCCATAAGATGCGCAGCTCGCGAACCGTGTGCTCAGTGAGCGCGTGCAGTCACAGCAATGGTTTGCGTACACATGCGCAGTTCACGAGCTGACCGCGAGCTGCACATTCGCTAAATGTGGACGCAGCTTTATTAATATCACCCATAGGAGGAGCGCGAGTGCGTCCCGGCGCACGGAGTGGGCGCGGACACGAGTGGGGCGGGTGGGGCGGCAGGCTCGTGCACGCTGCAGTGCGGCGCGGGCGCGTGCGAGGAGCGCGCGGGGGCGGCGCGGTGCCGCTGTCCGCCGCAGTTCGCGGGCGAGCGCTGCCAGCACTACCGCTGCGCGCAGCACTGCCACCGCCGCGGCCGCTGCGAGCTGGCGGAGCCGACACAGCCTGCCACCGCGGACGCACTGCCGCCGCTTAAAGTATGTTTATTCATGTTACGCCATTCTCCAGTAAATGTTCGCGTGATTTTACTCGTCTACCGAGAGAGCTCATAACCGGCGTGCGTGCAGTGCGTGTGCCAGGCGGGCTACACCGGCGAGCGCTGCGAGCGGCCCGCGCCGCCGGGCGCGTGCGCGGCGCTGGCGTGCCTGCACAACGCCACGTGCGCGCTGCGCGACGGCCGCGCCGCGTGCGAGTGTCCGCCGCACTACGCCGGCGAGCGGTGCGAGCGCTGCCTGCCCGGCGCCGACTGCGCCCCCGACGACATCTGCCGCTTCTTCTGTCTCAACCAGGTGAGTACAGCGCCGCGTCCTTGCCGCCCCCCTGCCTCGGGGCGGCGAGCGCGCGGGCTGACGCGCTGGTGTGTGCAGGGCACGTGCAGCGTGTCGGCGGTGGGCGCGGTGTCGTGCGCGTGCCCGCCCGCCTGGAGCGGCGAGCGCTGCCAGCGCCCCGCCTGCGTGGACGCCGCCTGCGCCTCGCCCCCTGCGCCCCACCCGGCGCCCCACCCGCCGCCCCACGCCGCGCCGACGCACAACCACACCGACGACTGTGAGTATACTCTCGTCTCGTCATTCTTGCATGTGATTGCTTACTTGCATTCAAATCAAATCATTCATTATGTGATTAACAGGTGTTATAATAGCCCTTAAATAAAAAGGTTGTTTATTTACCTCAAAATCCGTATAATTTATTTTAAAATCAACTAAATCTATATTTATTTATTTATTTATTATTAAACTCTCGGGCCGTGGGGTCCGAGTGCTCACGCACACCTCTTGTGATCCGATCACTGGTTATTATTTCGCCCAACGTTTAAGGTACCTTTGGGGTACACTGCCGGGTGACAGCGATGAGGATCAATTTTTCGACGTCCTTTATATATATGATTATGTTCATGCTCATGAACGGTATACAAATAAAAAAACTTAAAAACACAACTAGTATTGCACAATAACATAAAATAAAGGGTCTTGACAGACAGACAGACAGACAGACGGACAACAAAGTGATCCTATAAGGGTTCCGTTTTTTCCTTTCGAGGTACGGAACCCTAAAAACAGATAAGGATTGAGCATATAATGCTTAATATTAAAAATTATTGCCCAGTTTCAGAAAGTAATAACAATTTCGAAACAAAAATCAGTAAGTTGTGAGGTACGCTTCGCTACACCACCCACAACATGGGATTGAAGACCGCTCGCGCCGAACGCGTTATATTTACGTTCGTGCTATCTCGCTCGCGCGCGCATCTGTCTCGTTTCTTTTAGGTACTCACAGAGTCTTATCAGAGCGTTCTTATTGGACAATCGCGCGACGCTCTCGCTTGAGCGTTAACACTACTTCGGCCCCTGTTATTTTAGACTTAAGCTCGTTCTGTATTTACAAAATATACGATATACTATACTCTTCTACTTTGCACCATCATTGCTGTTTTATTTATCAACTTTACCTGCATTGCTGCTACAAAGTAATAACAATTTCCCATAAAATAGTACACAATTTATGTTTTAAAATGTTTATATTCTTAATGTCTTTTATAATTTTTGGAATTTTGTTATAAAAGTGGCCATGTTGAATACACCGTTTTC
The DNA here is from genome assembly GCF_022581195.2 of Helicoverpa zea. Taxonomy (NCBI): domain Eukaryota; kingdom Metazoa; phylum Arthropoda; class Insecta; order Lepidoptera; family Noctuidae; genus Helicoverpa; species Helicoverpa zea. Next base: position 10,760,595 of record NC_061473.1, on the reverse strand, counting down.
ATACAATGTGGTTTTAAATCTCTTGCTAACGTAATTATATAATGAATAGAGCCGATTCTACATCAACATGAACAACAGAATCGATTTATATCATTTTTAATATAGGTAATTTTTTATCCCAAAAATAATTAAAACTACGGAAATTATTGTCATATTAACCCAGTACAGTCAAAACAAATTCAAATAGACCGTAAGTCAAAGTAATAAGACTTTGTGTATTGTCGGCTTTTTCCGTAGTTTCGTTATGTCGTGTCGAGTCGAGCGGCGCGCGGCGCGATATTTGCGTGCGTAGTAGTATGACCAAAAAGTTTTCCAAGAATTGGTATAACTAATTTAGTAAATAACAATGCATATACATGTTAAGAGGACGAATTGGAATTTTTGGCGCCAAGGATGTCAATTTTTCTCAATAAATACAAAACGGATCAAAGTACAACTTGGTTACCTGAAAGTTCATGATATAAACCTTATTTTGTTAGACGTAGAAACCAACGGCGGATCCAGGGGGTAGGTCACAAGGTCATGACCCCCCCCCTGGGCTAGGTTCAGGACCTAAGAGGACCAATAATTGAAATGGTTAAACACGATGTTTTCAGTTTTTGTTATAAGTATAAGATAATTTTTATTCCGAGTGAATAGGTAGATACCTACATAGTTACAGGTAGAGTAGTTTTGCTGAAGAATTCGTGCTCGCAACGCTCGCTCTCTATTCTTGATTTACTCTTTATCCGTACCCAAAAGGAGGAAACGGGACCCTGTTATTCAGAATGCGCTGTCCGGGTTGTCTACATTACATGCTGTATCTCATGCAGGGCCGTCTTAACCTATGGTGCAGGGTGTGCGAATAACCCGGGCGCCTCGGTCTCAGGGGCGCCGCGGGACGCCCCACCACCAGGAAATTTCGAAGAAATTACACCCGTTCGATAAGGAAGTTCCACATTGTATCATGATACTGACAAAAAAACGCCTTCGCTTTGTTGGATCGATCATTTTGATTATTTTTAACTTTTAACATCCTCCAACTAAGTGAAAAAATTCTAGCTCGCTACGCTCGCGAGTAAATGACTATGTCTGTACTGTATTTCTGATTATTTATTATTTTTAATGACGCACCGAATCAACGAACACAAATGGCACTCGCTCTAATCACGGTTCCTTTTTATTTGTACGTAATTCCCAGTCTGATTTGTGAGTCTTCAAACAAATAATTTAAAAAAGTTCGCGCTCGCTGCGGTCGCGGCTACTTGTTGCTTTACAATGTATTTAATCAGGTGCTTTTGTGTCGTAGGCTCAAAAAATTTCGCGCTTGCTTCGCTCGCGCAATATCATATACCTATACCTTGCCTTGATAACTTCATAAGTCAAATATAACAAAAAGAAAATATTAATGGAGTCCTCAAAAACAAAACAGTTTGCGCTTCCGACTGCTTGTTACTTTACAGCGCTTTTTAAAACTTATGAACTTTTTGTGTCCCAAAATTAAAAAATTTGCGCGCTCGCTTCGCTCGCGCTAATTTTTACAATAACGTAGTCCTGTCTCGACTTTCATAACTTAAATCTGGCCAACAGTTTGAGCCTACAATGATTCGGAAACATTTTTATAAGTCTTTTACCTACCAAAAAAGTGACTTTCGTTCGAACGTTCTTATTTATATTCCTTTCAATAGATACATAGGTGGCGCTTGGGTGATGATTGCACCGAGGCGCTACATGAGCTAGAGACGGCCCTGATCTCATGAACCCTTACCAATAGTAAGACAATTGAAGTTTTCACAGAAAATGTTTTACTGTTGCTGCAATAAAAAAAACGTACGCGCCCTTTTCTACGTACACAATACTTTGCAAACGTTTAGTCTTCAACCTGAAAAAATTCTCGCGCTTGCTATGATCGCACTTTCTTGTATTTGTGCTGTCTATTTGTTATACAGCAAGAAAGCGTTTTCATCTACTTTTAGTCCTCGAACTGAAAAAAAATTTTCGAGCTCGCTTCGCTCGCGCTTTTCTCAACTTCACGTCTGTGATTCTATCCAAGAAATCGCGTTCGCTCAGCTCGGACCATTTTCTACATAAAAACACTTTTTTAACCTTAGTCCTCGACCTGAATAAAAATTTTCGCGCTCGCTTCGCTCGCGCTTTTTTGTTTAGCACGTGTGTGTAGTATAAATACGAGAAATTGCGCTCACTCTGCTCGGGCCATTTTCTACATGAAAACACTTTTCTTCACATTCGTAAAAATTTCGAGCTCGCTACGATCGCGCTTATTGTATTTATACTACTACTTTTAATATTAACAGATCTATACGCTACAATATAATATTTTTTGTGACTTGACCACGACTGTGTGACCCCCCCCTGGTGCCGAAGCTGGATCCGCCCTTGGTAGAAACATGATTAGGTAACTTTTATAACAGAGAAAAATATATCAAACATACCTCTTTTTAAAAAGAGATTCACATATTATGGGCAAACGGGACCGATTTAAGCCTCTTAACTTTTTTAGTAGTTGAGTATATACATACTCTTTAAAATTGTAGAAGGAATTTTTATCAAATTATCATTTCTAAATAATAAAATTACCAAACCATTTTGTCGCTTACGACTTTTAGTTATAAGCTAGCGCGCGTATTGTTATCCTCGCCCCGCTCAGACGCTCCGACCCCTTTTGGCGCCTTAGATGCGCGTGCCGGTTATGGAATTATTGTTGACCAATTCGTCGCCTTAAGGCGAGGAATTGGAAATTCAGGTAACCAAGTTGTATTTTGATCCGTTTTGTATTTACTGAGAAAAATTGAGATCCTTGGCGCCAAAAATTCCAATTCGTCCTCTTAAATTAAAAATTCAGTGTATATATTATGATTATAACTTAATATTCTATATGGGGTGTTTGAGGGTGTGCGTTAATTACATTACATGTTGTTGTATATAACAGAAAGTCGTGTTAGTTACTCCACTTATAACCCAAGAACGGCTGAACCGATTTAGCTAAAAACTGGCAGGGAGGTAGTTTAGAGCCAGGAGAAGGACATAGGATAGATTTTATTACAAAAAATAAAAATAAAAAATACAATTGATTCCGTACATACAGCGCCATCTATTGTTCAAACCAAAAATCTGCCGGATGCCACTATTCCACGCGAACGAAGTCGCGGGCAAAAGCTAGTAGTATATACTGTATATAAATTGATGGAACTGTAAGGAAACGTATTTTGAAGTATTCTTTGCAAGTGTCAATTTTTTTTAGAGCACACATTGCTCGTATGCATTTCTTTTGGCATTTAATAAAATCCTGACCCAATAAGTAGGTATCATTGCCCCAAAAGATTATTACATATCTGAACCTGGAAACTACATAACCATGGTATGCGACATGTAGTGAGGGGCTTACTTGTTTGGTGAGGAGGTAAAGGCTGTAAGATGATTCTGATATTTTTCTTTGGGTACGGATCCCTAAAAACCGGCCAAGAGCGTGTTGGGCCACGCTCAGTGTAGGGTTCTGTAGTTTCCCGAGTATAGCTAGCCCACACCTATCCTGTACCCATTAACTCAGAAAAATCTTAACAGCTCGAAGTAGCGCAATGTACAGCGACATCTCTCGGGAAATTAGGTCACTAACTTGAAAAAACTAGATGACACATTGTTTTCAACTTTCGGAGCGATTATTTACGAAAATATTAATAATTAAAAAAAAATTGTTGTAAACAGCTAAGCATTCATTTTTAAATACCTATTTAACGATATGTCACGCGTTAGGGTTAGAATGAAGAATAATCACGCCCTACTTTACATGGTAAGGAGATAGGTACCCCAATAATAGTTATTTGTTATACAAGAGTGCAAAGTTGCTTTTTAACCGCGGGCTCAATTTTGATGACCGAGCAAGCGAAGGATTCTAAAATTGAAACACGAGCGTAGCGAGTGTTTCAATAATTAGAATCCTGAGCGATAGCGAGGGAATCAAAAGAGCACAAGGTGAAAAATCTTTGCACTCGAGTGCAACACGTAACTTTTCATCCCGCAAATCATCAAATGGCGCGCACATATGAGTATCAAATTAAAAAGAAGTACCTATTAAAGTTCCCTTATTTGAAAACTCAGTTTAAAAATGAAACGAGGTCAAAAATCTATGTAAAAACAATAATAAAAATTACTTAATTAATTGAATAATTATTTTAAGCAGTATTTTATTTGTTTAATATGTATTTGTTTGAAAAGTCTTATCAAGATTGTCACAAATGGAGTATTGCACACGATGTTCTAAATTCAAATCACTTTGCCGCTCTAGAGGATAAAAACGGCTTTTGCGCTCAGATATCAGAGGGTAAAACTACTCTTTCCGAGATGGTGGGATGAAAATATTTTTTTTTATATTCGCCTATTCAAGACATCTAATGATTTTATCGTTACATCGTTTCGTTTATCGTCCGTGCGCTACCAAGTACAGACCCGTTGTCAGTTTCTCCGTACAATTTTAATTCGCTAAAGTTGTTTAAAGTAACTTATTTGTTGTAAAGTATTTACATTTACGAAGAACAATATGTGAGTGACATTCTGTGAAAAAGTTAAAGCGATACATGTAGTGGAACTATCTCAAAACATCATTTTATTTAAATAACGAACTTGTTTTGAACTAAAAAAGTGAGCGTCGAAGTGAACTTTGGACTGTGTCATAACGGTACCAACCAACTCCGCAACCACATCGGCAAGTCGACCCAACAAATTGCTAGGACAGAAACAGAAATTTCGCCACTGTCAATAACGCATGCTTGGCGCAGTGGCTACGACGCCTGCCTCGGATACTGCGGACTGAGTTCAATTCCGGCCAGACACCAGAGATTTTTTGTCTATCCAAAACACTTTATTTTTGATTTCTTTGTCAAATATTGGAAACCCCGATTTCTAAACAAAAACATTCCGCAATAAAATTTGTTACCTTATTTTATTCGAATAATTTTTGCTGATACTCTGTTTGGTCACGACTGTTTACAATGCCGTTAAAAAGAACTCCTCCTACCTCGCCAGCGGTTTCGGAGTCTACAAACAAACATAGTAATCAAACGCAGCCATGCCTCAGCTTCTCAAGTAAATCAAATGACTCAACAATGGCGAACGTTAACACACATAAGAGGAAAAAGGGGAATGATGGCGAAATTGAATTTGAAGAAAGGCACCCTGTTCATCACCTGTTACAGCGCTCGGAAATCATAGAGATCATTAGAACCGAAATAAGTTCCGCAATCAAGAATGCCCTATCTAATGAATTCGCTTTCATGAAAGAGGAAATCCTTAGTTTCGAACAATCTATTAAGTTTATGAACGCCGAATTTGAAGACATGACGGCTAAATTTAAAGAGTGCAACGAGGAAGTAAAATCTCTGCGAAGTGAAAACAGCTGCCTACTAAAAAGGATAACAGACATGGAAGCTAGAATTGGACAATTGGAACAAGATGCCAGACAAAACAATATAGAAATCCATTGTTTACCTGAACATAAACGAGAAAACTTGGTAAATACTGTAATGCAACTTAGCAACGTTGTGTCCTATCCTCTTACTGAAAATGAAATACTATCATGCTCTAGAGTACAAAAGCTAAACGCATCCACTAGCCAACCAAGAGCAGTTATTTGCAAACTACCAAGCAAAATTAAGCGCGACAATCTGCTTGGGGCAATCTCATTATATAACAGATCAAACCCCAATAACAAATTGAACACGAAGCTCCTGGGCTACGGAGACAAATTATCCCCCGTATATGTAAGTGAACACCTCACCAAGGCTAATAAGTCATTGCATGCAGCCACCAGGATAGCAGCCAAGGAGAAAAAGTATAAATTCGTGTGGGTCAGAAACGGAAGAGTTTTCGTCAGGAAGGAGGAAGGTTCTACAGTACGTACTATAACCAGTTTAGAATGTCTGAAAAAACTAGACTAGTCATTTTGTTTCAATTATATTCTGCCACTGCCTGTGTAGTACTAGTAATTATATAAATTCAGTGAATTAATATTCTATTACCAAAATTCAAGAAGTATCCGTGGAAAGTTAGATACAATCTATTTGAATGTGCTAACAATGAATGTTCATATAATTGTTCTTACTGAAACATGGCTGAATGAAAGTGTGTTAGACTCAGAAATCTTAGATAACCGTTACCAAATTTTTAGGAGAGATAGGCAGTCGGGAACTTTTTCTGGGGGTAGGGAAGGAGGTGGCGTGCTAATAGCAGTTATTAAATCTATAAATGCGTATAGAAATAAATCTTTTGAGTCTTGTTGCGAGGACCTATGGGTAACATTAGACTTACCAACTAACTCTACTCTTAAAACATCTAAAAGAATCCACTTATGTGCGACTTACTTGGCTCCACCAGTAAATATTAATTTAATAACCTACTTCACGAATAAAGTTAGTAGTGCTATTAACGATGATTCTGTCATTATTATAGGTGACTTCAACTTAGGTAACATTAAATGGACCAAATCTTCTGCTCATCAACATGCGGAACCTAATGTTGACACAAATAATATCGGTAAAGTTTTTTTAGAATTCTTATCTTCTAATGACCTATACCAGTATAACGCTATAGAAAACAAACAGAATAGAATTTTAGACCTAGTCATATCCAATTTGATTTATCCGATTAAGGTCACGCGGTCCTGTGACGTCATATCTAAAGTAGATGATTTTCACCCGCCATTGCAGATTGCCATTCATCTCAACCTTCCCAAACCGCTTACGAATAAAAAGACTATGATTTACAAATTCAAAAACGCGGACTATCACAAAATCAGAAAACGTCTAGAAGAAATAAATTGGAATATTGTTTTAAAATCAGATACTATTGATACGGCTGTTGATAATTTTTATTTAGTATTACGAGAGATTATTGCTGAATCCGTTCCTCGACGGAGTGCAATTAAAAATTTGTATCCAATTTGGTACAACAGTAACCTAATTAAAATGTTGAAAGAAAAAGAAAAATGTCGACAAAGGATGAAAAAATACAAAAACAAACGAGATGAATATGAATACTTACTTCTTAAGGATCGATCATCCCGTAAAATAAAAGAATTATATCAAAAGTATTTACAAAATGTTCAAAATAATATAATTAAGAATCCCAAATATTTCTGGTCTTATATAAAAAACAAACGCGACGCTAAGAGCATTATTCCGAGACACATGAGGCTCAATAATAGTACTGCAACCGATGGCTTGAGCATTGCTGATTTATTCGCGGAGAACTTTGCTTCAGTTTATAGCCCTATCTCTAATATTGTACCGAACCCTACATACATCCATAACACCTGCAATAGCAACAACTTACATCATGTAACGCTATCTAAAACAAGCATACAGAGAAAACTTAAAAACTTGGATATAGCTAAGGGCTCGGGCTCTGATGGGATACCTCCGTTATTTATCAGGGAGTGTGCTGAACTTTTGTCAGAACCATTGTGTATGATTTTCAATCGGTCGTTGTCTGAAGGGATTTTTCCAAGGATCTGGAAGGAAGCCATCGTGATTCCAATTCTAAAATCAGGTGATAAAACTGATATTTGCAACTACAGGCCTATCAGTATATTGCCTACGTTAGCAAAGGTTTTTGAATCTCTTTTGTGTCCTATTTTGAACTGGCATATTAAAAGCTCAATAACGGAGCATCAGCATGGTTTCTTTAGAAACAGATCTACAGCGACAAACTTGGTTACCTTTGTCGAGAGAACTTTAGCCTATATGAGCAATGGTAAAGAAGTCGACGCTGTCTATAGTGATTTCAGCAAAGCTTTTGACAAGGTTGACCACGGTGTGTTGCTGCAAAAGCTCGAAACCACTTTCGGTGTTCACGGCCCACTTCTAAAATGGTTTGAGTCATACCTGGTTGGCCGAACCGCAAGAGTTGTAGTTAATGGACACTCATCCCGCAGCTTTGCACCTACATCTGGAGTACCACAGGGGTCTCATCTGGGCCCAGTACTATTCAACATGTTCATAGACGACATTAAACACTCTATACGTAACTCTCATTTTGAAATGTACGCCGACGATTTAAAGCTGTATAGGGTTGTTATGACCAAACATGATGAGTCACTCTTACAAGAGGATATTGATAGGCTCTGTGTGTGGTGTGAGAAGAACAGTATGATGATGAATGTTGCCAAGTGTTATCACGTAAAATTTTCACGTAAAAAACACAAATTTGATTCATCATACAAAATGAATAATCAAGTTTTAAGTAAAGTATCTGAAGTCAAAGATCTGGGTATAACCATTGATTCTGAAATGAAATTCAACACTCACACAGATCTTACGATTAACAAGAGCAACAGAATGCTAGCTTTTCTTAACCGTAGTACAAAACAATTTAGAAATTTGGCAGCACTCAAAACTTTGTTTTTCGCATTAGTTCGTAGTCATATAGAATATTGCTCCATCGTATGGTACCCAGTACATAAAATACACATTGAACGCATCGAAAGAATCCAAATAAAATTTATAAAAAGACTCTCTTATATAGCAGGTATAAAGAAAGCAATCAAAGACTACGAAGACAGACTAAAGCATTTCAAAATGAACTCTTTACACTGGCGTAGAAAGTTTGCGGGTCTTATGTTCTTGTTTAAAATATTAAATCAAAGAGTGGACTGCCCAACACTTCTGGCATCCATTAACATTAACATACCCCGAACGTCGGCTAGGCTGCATAACTATAAGCCCTTCGCTCCTAGTGGCCGTAAAACAAAGTATGGTAGTAACGCTCCTCTTACCTATATTCTCAGACATTGTAACGAAATTTTTCATGACTGTAACTTCGACATATTTTCAAACAGCCTCAATAGCTTTAAGAAATCTGTACGTACCCACATGTAGTTTTAATTTTAAGTTTATTTAATTTTAAGTTTATTTAATTTTAAGTCAATTATTTTTATTTTTTCATTCAATTTATTCTGATAACATATAGATACATGAAATCAATATTATTTAATTTAATTTAATCAATTTAATTTAATGCATGATGTTATAATTCTAATTTACCAATTCATTATAATTTAAGCAACTAAGCATATTATTATTATTGTATTGTGAGAATCTTTTGTAATGTTGTGCTTACCTTTAATTTAGATACATGCAATGCTATCTTATATGTGAATGATGGATTACCATGAATGTCTGTGTGTGTATTTAGTTGGTTTGCCTTAAATAAATAAATAAATAAATAAATAAATAAATTTACTAGTGAACAATTTAATAGTTTCGAGTCCGTCGCTGCGCAGCGCTCGCTTACGTTGGTTGGAATCTAATCCATGGATTATACCCTGCTTAACAATGGGATATTTAATGCCTTGCTCAGAGATAGATAGCATCGAATGTTAGGAGAAATATATAGCGTTAATGCCGTGGCGTGATGAATAGCATCTCCGCAGCTAAAGTATATCCCACACTGGTGTGAGCGACACGCATGCGCAGAGCGGCGCATGTGGGGAAATCCTCCCTGTGCGGCGGCGGCAGCGTCACCAGCAGGGTGCTCTGCAAGCCAGGGAACGCCTGCCGCATGCGAGTGCGAGCGCGGGCTCGGGGCATCCCCGCGCGCGTGCGAGTGTCGCCGGTGACGTCACCGCGCAGCCCGCGCTCTGCTGAGGCCGCTCCGTGAAGGTCAAGCGATCAGGAAAACGAGTTTCTTGGAAAATATTTATTATTACTTTCGTAATCGACGCCTCACTAACCGCATCCGACATACAAGTTTCACGCGGACTTGACAACTACTTGTTATAACGCTGCCACTACTTACTTTTGTAATACAAATCGTCAAACCGGCTAGGCTTCTCGATGTCGTCACACTCGCTAAGTTCTCGTACTAACTATGTAGTTACGAGAACCGCCCGCGTCGCCACGAGGCGATAGCAGCCACGTCGTGGGTGGCAAAACTCTTATCGTAATAAGATATTCATGATTTTGGTTGCTTCATATCACAATAGAATCGATTTGGATGGCTACACGCTGAGAGTGGTGGAGCGCGATAAGCGTCAGCCGGCGCTCAGGTTGCAACACCTCGCGCTCAGCTAATGACATCATTAGTGAGGTCGCGTCGCGTCACACGCGCCCCGCTGTTACGCGCTGTCAGCTCAAACATGATGTGTTAATATGTATGCGCTTCAACGGACTAAGTTTAGGGTGAAGCGAAGTCAGTGTGCGAGTGGCGACGGCGGAGCGCCGTCTAGTTGGTTATTGTGCTCACTCGCGAGTGCTGCACATGCAGTGCCAGTGCTGAGCCGACACACATATAGTCGGCCGGACAGCCTTGGGCGCCAGTGAGCAGAGCGCGGCCGTCCGCGCCGGTACACTACACGCGAGCTGCGCGAGTGTCACGTGCGAGTGCGAGTGCGAGTGCAGGCATGTCGCGCGCGCGCCGCAGGATGGCGCGGGAAGGTGAGCATACGCGGCATTCTCTTGCTGTGCGCGAAGTCTCTCGTGGACTGGCTTCTCTCGCGCAAACTGTACGTGTCTACTTCAGACTTGACTTTGATTTGAAACCACAGGCGGCACTATCATACAAAAAAATAAACGCTTGTGAAAAAGAAGTAATAATAGCACCTATAAGAGAATATTGAACGACGCCAGTGGGCGCTGTAGAAGCTGTGCAAGCGCTGCGCTGCACATGCGACAGCTTGTACTAGAAGGCGGATGTTCTCGCCGGACGTCAGACAGGGCGCGGTGCTGCTCTCGTGTGCAATGTCAAGTGGTAGTGCAGCCGCTGTCACCGGCCCACAGTAGATCGACGCCATACAAGCGTTGGGACATAGGATATTTAAATATCCAAATGTCAATTTTTGAAAAACGAGTTATGCCATCGTATTTGTCTTCTTATTAGCTGTTAAAAATGTTACTAGCATTTTCTGATTGGACTCTTACATCGAGAGCTATAGCGCAAAATGTGATTTAAATGTATGGGAAGTGACTTAAAAACTGATGTATCTCGAGATTCCCTTCGCCTTTCGACTTGATTTTTTTATATGGTAATAAGACATATATTTGGCACATTTTCTTCAAACAAACATGGTGCGATAAATGTGCCCGTTTTAAGATACAAGTATAGACCGATTTTTGCAATATCATCTACATATTTATTTATAAGTTTCACATATTTTATCTCTGAATCTCACTTCAGTGGTGACTCACTGATATGGTCAGGCCATAACTCATTGGTGCACCGATAATATAATCTCTGGAAATAATTATATACTACTAATGAGGTAATTTGTTAATTTTTGGTAATTTGTTATTACCTAAATTTTAATGAGGTGATTAGCTATTTTTTTGAAAAATTAGCTAATTACTTATAAAAGACCTTTTTATTGTTTACAATAAGAACTCGAATCGATTTTTAACATACCTACCCTCATTAGTGCCAATTTTGGAAACCATATAAATAGGTGCATTACTTGAAGAGCATTAGTTGTAATTTCATCCTCATCCGAGTGTTGTCATTATGTCTTTTCACGGTTTCGGTACTTACCTCGACCTTTACATTTCTCTACGTGAAGGTGGTGATATTCGGGACTATAATCAATTATTTACGTCTCTGAAAACCAATAGTGATTTTCAGTTAAGAGACGCAGTTGAAAAAGAACTTAAAGAATGGTGTCGTAGATTTTGTTATCGGATCTATGCTAAATGGATGAAATCTTCAAGAAATCAAGAAGCATTTATGCGGAAGTATTCCTCCTGGTTGCAAGCAGATATCAAATGGCCAGAAAATTGGAAAGAGAATGTTATTATACCCGAAGAAGAAATAGACGAGGCATCTGAAGAACCAACAGCGACAACATCCGATTCTTTCACAAATGTTGTGATGAATCCGGAATGTCGGGTTTCCGACGCATCTACATCTACTTCGATAGAAAGCCGCAAACCTTTTGAAGAATTATCGAACAAACAAAAAAGAAGACGCACAGAATCGAGTTGCAGCTCCTATAGCACGGAAGAAATCGTCTTCTCTGCTCAAACGAGCCTCAAATCATCTGGAAAAAAAGATGTGGCTGAAATCCTGCAGTACCTTTTAGAAAATCCAGAGCAAGTCTCTAAAGTAAAGCAGTTTATTCAATTTGGAGAAATGAAAGAAATATCATCCCAAAAAGCTTTGGCATTATATGTCACTTTAAGACTATCAAAGTTTCGATACATAACACTAAGAGATTTCAGTGAAAAGGAAGGAATTTGTAAATACCCTAGTTATTATAAACTTCAAGAAGAGAAGAAAAAGTGCTACCCTGACAACAGTGCTGTAACAATAACAGAAACTTCTGTTAAGATTAAACTTCAAGCTCTGTTAGATTTAACTGTAAATAGACTTATTCAGTGTTTGGACATAAGTCTTGACAAAGATGAACTCCTGCTAATAAGCAAATGGGGGTTTGATGGAGCCTCAAATCAAAGTGTACATCAACAAAAGTCGGATTGTTCAAATCAAGAACTACAAAGCGTGTTCATGGCGAGTCTTGTGCCATTGAAGCTCACAACTCAAGATGGATGTATTATTTGGCAAAACCAACGGCCTTCATCAACGTCTTTCTGCCGACCCATTATGTGGAAGTTCATGAAAGAAACGGAGTTTAATGTTAAAAACGAAATGACTAATATAGAAACAGAAATAGAAAGTTTAAATCCAACGAAATGTGAAAATGCAACTATCAAGCATAAATTGCTCTTGACAATGATAGATGGAAAAGTGGCATCCTATATCTCTGGCACTTCTACAGCAGTTTGCGATTTGTGTAAGGCGCGTCCGAAGGAAATGAACAATATAGAATTGGTTCAGAAAAAACCAGTGGACGAAGATATGTATAAATATGGATTAAGCAGTCTTCATGCATGGATCCGTGCCATGGAATGTTTGCTTCATATAGCATATAGATTAGACATTAAATCTTGGCAATCAAGAGGAGACGATGCCAAAAAATCTGTAGATGAAAGAAAAAAGAACATTCAAGACAGATTCAGAAAAGAAACTGGTTTATTATTAGACGTTGTAAAACAAGGCAGTGGTACGACAAACAACGGAAACTCAGCTAGAAGGTTCTTTCAAGATCCAGCCAAAACTGCTGATATAACTGGACTAGACGTTGCTTTAGTGCAAAGACTTGGTGTGATCCTACAATGTATTTCTTCTGGTGAAAAAATTATTGTAAACAAATTTAATGAATTCTGTATAGATACTGCAAAAATGTTTACCAATCTTTATCCATGGTATTATATGCCTGTGAGTATTCATAAGTTGCTTATTCATGGAGCTCATATAATTGAGCATTTGTCTATAGTGCCAATCGGTTTTTTGTCAGAAGAAGCATCTGAAGCGAGAAACAAAGATTTTCGTAAATTTAGAGAGTCTCACTCGAGAAAAAGTAGTAGTATTAATTGTAATGAAGATGTACTTCATAACCTGCTTCTCACTTCAGATCCTTTTTTGACAACCATACGACCAAAATTGGATCGTAACGTAAAGAGAAATATGTTTAAAGAAGTTTATGAAATGATAGTCACAGAAGAAAATCAAGTAGAATTTTGTGACGTTATGAATTTAATATCTGATAGCGATTCTGAAGAATCTGAAATAGAATCTGATGATGATATTTTCTGTGACTAACACTTTCTTTTAGACTATTGATTTTTATGATGCTTTATGATGCTGTTCTTCGTTTTGTTTGTTATATTGAATATTTGTTTTTACTGTTTTTATCATGTCTAAATATTAGTGTCAACCAATTTAAAATTTTGTCCTTACTTTATCATTATGAAATTAGTTATTAGTAAATTGTAGTTAAGTACTTCAATAAATATCTTAGTAATAGAATTGTAGGTATATTTTGATGTTTTTACATATTTTATTATTTGTAATTTATTATTTTTTTAGTAACTAAGCGTGACAATAAAATATTTTTTTGTTTTTCATAAAAAACGACTGCTTTTATTTAATTTAATTTCAGTCAACCATGCGCCTATTTATATGGTTTCCAAAATTGGCACTTATGAGGGTAGGTATGTTAAAAATCGATTCGAGTTCTTATTGTAAACAATAAAAAGGTCTTTTATAAGTAATTAGCTAATTTTCCAAAAAAATAGCTAATCACCTCATTAAAATTTAGGTAATAACAAATTACCAAAAATTAACAAATTACCTCATTAGTAGTATATAATTATTTCCAGAGATTATATTATCGGTGCACCAATGAGTTATGGCCTGACCATATCAGTGAGTCACCACTGAAGTGAGATTCAGAGATAAAATATGTGAAACTTATAAATAAATATGTAGATGATATTGCAAAAATCGGTCTATACTTGTATCTTAAAACGGGCACATTTATCGCACCATGTTTGTTTGAAGAAAATGTGCCAAATATATGTCTTATTACCATATAAAAAAATCAAGTCGAAAGGCGAAGGGAATCTCGAGATACATCAGTTTTTAAGTCACTTCCCATACATTTAAATCACATTTTGCGCTATAGCTCTCGATGTAAGAGTCCAATCAGAAAATGCTAGTAACATTTTTAACAGCTAATAAGAAGACAAATACGATGGCATAACTCGTTTTTCAAAAATTGACATTTGGATATTTAAATATCCTATGTCCCAACGCTTGTATGGCGTCGATCTACTGTGCGGCCGGGCGACGCAGGCCGCTTTTGCTTATGATTGTATTCGTTTGAGTGATTGTTTATAGTGAAATCCGCTGCGAATGAAGATGGGACAAAATCTAGTCATTCATTATTCAATAAGATAAGCGGCTGTAGCTGTATTTGCCCAAAACAAATTCTTCCTGTACGGTGAATGCCGAATTTCGACTATATTGTATTTGATTGTCTCTCCGGAAACTTGTCTACGGAGGGGTACATACATGTCATTGATTGATACTACTACCCCTATTTACTTCCTTATCTACGCAAGAAACAACAATTATTTTAAAAGTCAGTTTGTACAAAGTTAGGTTTATTACACCTCTTCTTCATGTCTTAATCTGTAACGTGTAAGCGAATTCTGAACATTTGTTTATTATCAGTTTACCTTGCCGCCTTCACTTCATATTATGTAAAAGAAATGTGGCGTTTGCGTAGTTAGTCTACTCTATGACATGACTGAGCGAAGGCTTGCACATAAACGAAAAATGCCATATAACTTATTTTAAAAAAATATATCAACTTAACAACAGAAACCGTTTAACTGGTTCTATATTATCAGAATTAGGTAAAATGCAAATTGTACAATTTAGGTACATAACTAATAATATTTTTGTGTGTATTAAATACATACAAGTTTAAAAAATTTTGAAGAACAACAAATTTTGTTGTTTACGGTGTTATCACCGTGTATAAAATCACCGTATGTACCCTCCCTTTATATAATAACGAATTTAATAATTAATGTGAATTTTCCGGCACGTCGAATGGATGTGCCTACAATCTTGTGAAGGGCTGGATCCGCCCCGGGCAGGGCAAGGGTGAAGGCATTGGCCTCACGGTCGAGCAGTGGTGGGTTCAGCCATGGATGGGCCATTGCCTTGCATTGCATATTCAGCGAGTAAGCGGAGGGGTTAGCAAACTTACTAGTAATGAACTACCGTATCGTGCCCACTTTATAATATTGACTTTATCAAGAATGCCCTTGATTAGGTTATGAAAAGTGGAAGAAACCGTAGTGAAGAAACTTGGCCTCTTAAATGAAATGTTTCCGGAAAGGCTTATTCGCCTGTGCTGAATAGTAATCCACAAGCGTTCTTTGTCGGTACCCAGTGCCCAGTGCCCCGCGCAACACTACGCGGCACACGACTCACCGGCCTAGGATCTCATTAACGCGGATGTTGTACCAACAAGTAAAAGCAGATTTTAGGCTTAACCCAAAGTAAGGAAAATATTGAGGAAAACATTAATGGAGAAATCGAACATTCTGAGAACACCGGCCGCAAATATCTTATACTTGAGGAAGGTAAACTTTAAATCAAATCAAATCTCTTTATTTTCAGGCTGCATAGGCCCATAAATATATACCTTAAAGACTAACATACATAATATATTATACACACATTGTTAGTACATAAAAAAACTGAAATCTATGTTAGTAACACTTCACTACGCACTGTGTCACTCCGTGCGGTTCTGTGGCACTTGTCCGCGGAAGCGACGGAATACCACGCCCTGTGGCCAGAAGTTCTCGTCCAACACGAGGTGCAGGAAACACGTCGGCACTCGCACCACAAACGCCTTGAAGTTGGCGTTATGGCGCGACTCCAGCAGCTGCACTCTCGGGGCGTACTTCAGCTTCTGGCGCACGTACTCCACGATGTCTTCCGCCTTAGTGGTGTAGTGTAGGCGGGAGATGTACATGGGCGGGAGATGGATTTTGATGTTAGGCTCAATAGGGGCCGTGCCGCAGCGATTCTTGTTGGTTCGCTGACGGCGCTTCCTCCTTTGCACCATCACGAACCCATCATCAGCCCGATCCGGTCCCTTTACGGGCACGGGCTTCATTTTTGCACCAATTGTGCTTCTGGCGACGCTGGCATATTCTCGACGAACACCGTTAGGTTTCGCCGAGGCTGCAGAAACGAGCAGCTGATCGAGCGGTGTCGCGGCGGCTCGCGGAGGAGCCGCAGGAACGGGAGCGGGGCAGCGGGGCGCACGAGGCGCGCACTGTGCACTGTGTTAAAAGATATCGTCAAGTTTCAAAAGACACATGAGCGGTTGGTGTTGGCATAGAGTGGTACCCTCGTCAATGAGATTTTTCCAGCAGCAGCATTGGAATTGCTGTTAGTGAGGGAGGGGGACAGGGTGCCTCGTACTCGAGCTCACACAATGAAACGCAGCAATAGATACGAAAGATAATCAAGAAAAAATAATGCAATATAGCTTTTGAGTTCTTTTTTTGTTTTTATTAAGGTTTAAACAAAATATATGAACAATTATAGATTTGTGAATATCGTGTACGTCGTAATAATGAAGCGTGTGTCGTTGCAGCATGCGGTGCGGGCGCCTGCGCTAACGGCGGGCGCTGCGTGCGCAGTGCGGGCGCGTGGGGCGGCGCGGCGTGCGCGTGCGCGGGCGCGTGGGGCGGCGCGCGCTGCGGGCTGTACGTGGGGCACGACCACGCCTGCGCCGCGCGCGCCTGCGCCCCGCCCGCGCTCTGCGTGTGGGGGCCCGACCGTACGTAGCGCCCTGTGAGTGCTCGTAGCACCGCCCCGCACCCCGCTCATTGCTCTGTGTTGCGCAGTGAGTCCCACCGAGCCCGGCGCCGTGTACTGCGCGTGCCTGGAGGGCGCCAGCTGCAGCACGCCGCACACGCCGGCGCCGCCCGCGCTGGCGGGGCCCGCCGCCGCGGACAGCAGCGCGGGCGGCGCGTGGGCCGGCGCCGCGCTGGCCATGCTGTCGCTGCTGGCTGCCGTGCTCACGGCGCTCTACTTATTACACAGGAGGAGACGGTTAGTGCCATTATTTAAGTAACTTGAACTCTCGCGCTCTAAGCAGCTGAAGCTTTCTATGTGAAATGTAGTGTAACTGATGAGCTGAATGAAACATATGTATTGTGTGTGCAGCGGCGCTTTCGTGCACGCGCGGCTGTCGGACAACGTGGAGATCAACAACCCCATGTACCTGGCGGGCGAGGACGAGCTGGAGCCGGCGCACGCGCACGCGGTGAGTGGCGGGGCGGGGCGGGGCGGGGCGGGGCGGGGTGAGGGGCACTGGGGGAGTGAGCGCGGCACTAACGAGCGGTGTGTTGCAGCAGAACGGCGGCAGCCACTTCGCGAACCCGGTGTACGACAGCATGTACGCGGCGCCGCAGCACGCCGAGGTACAGCCGCGAGCGCGAGCGCATGCGCAGTACCGCCCGCTGCACGCCTAGCGCGGCGCGGCCTGCCACGAGCGCGAGCAGCAGCTCTACTCTAGCGTTATACAATATGTATTCTAATTAGCGTCCTTCCCGAAAGGATAACACAGGCTAGCTATTCACATGACTCAATAAAATGTCAAACTTTATCTATTATAACCTTAAATTGTTATATTTATTATATTATATTATAACAACAATATTTTTGACGGTATGACGGACGGCGGATTTTGTTCGACCGATATGCTCCGTTTTCAACCGTCGCCCGCGCTCCCCTGTTTTTGCCATGTAAGTTAACCTCCTTTTTTTTTAAGTCTAGCCTGGATTTGTTGACACCAATGTAATTAGGTATCGATACATAACAGTACCTTCATGGGGCGGACGGTAAATTTAATACATATTGTACATACAAACCGCATAGTGGGAATGACTGATACGATTCCTCACTTATAATTTACAATATCGAAATTCACTAAATTATCATAACTTATTGCACACAAAATGTACTCAAGAGACTGTTACTATAAATGATACTGAGTGCTGTTTGATTGAAATTATAATTGATCTAAAACATATAAAAATATCAAAAGTGATTTCATATGTAATTGGCAACCTTTCGAGACGCACTGGCATGTCTGTGTGTCTAGGTCGTCAGTATAATACAGGTATAAGAGGAAGGTCACCGCTGCGGTTTGTACGTCCGCGTCGGTATCATTTATCAAAAAAACCAAATGTCATCTTGAATACGAAGTACGGAAAGTACATTGTTTTGTAATCACAGAGATGAAAAACATGTATTTTCCCGGAAACGGAGCGTCGCCGAGCGCAGCCCACCGGCGCTGACTCATGCAGAGGGAAGTTATCCACTCTGCCGCGAGTGGCGTGTGTGTGTGTGTGTGGTGCGGGCGTCAGTGAGTGCGGCCTCTGTGCAGGAGCACGCCAACCTGCTGGGCGCGCGCGCCGCCGACGCCGCGCTGCTGTGAGCGCTGCCGAGCGCAGCCCGCGCCGCCGCGCCGCCGCGCCTCCGCGCCTCCGCGCCTCCGCGCCGCCGCGCCGCCGCGCCGGGGACTGCACGCGCTGACGACGCTACACTCACATACTAAATGACATTGAGCAGTGCGAGCGAACCTGGCGTTTGAACAAGACTCTCCATCAAGTAGCGAGCAGCGCGAAAACCTCGCATTCAATTCTGGTTTTGACAAAAAGAAAAAAAAACTAATTAAGTGACCGGTGTCCGCTAGACGGACCACGCCTTTTTTGCTGTCGTAGGAATTGGTGACTCGCCATGTGTACAATGAAACTAGTTAGAATCTCATTAAATAATTATAGTTTGTAAGTTTTTGATAACGTGAGTCGTGAGTGGCGCCGTGTGCTGCCCTTGCACGACGTCACGTCGCATACTATGAGGATCAGTTACGTTGTAAATTGCTGATATGCTGTACCTACTCTTGCCTCTTGACAAATACATTTATGTCAAACTTTCTACTGATAAACTTTTGCTGAACAATTCATTATAATATGTACCTACGTGTTAATAAGTTAGTAACTTGCTACAAAAATAAATAACTTGTGCCATATTGATGTTGTATCTACGAGACAAACAGCAGCACAGATCATAATATTATACCCCAACATAAAGGTTCATCTTACAAGCCTACTGTGCAGTGTTGAAACATTGTTGCTACATGTTTTAGCATTATCATGTTTAGAAGATTATTCATTTGAGTTGTTTGCTCCTCAAGTGTTAAAGCTCTAAAGCCCAAATGTGTATTATGTTTCAACTATTTGCTTGAATATAATCATCAAGTGTGACGCAGCGGGGTCATTCGGCTGTACACGATCAAATTAATTGTCTAACGAACAATGTACCTACTCGGCATTTTGAAGTGCATCATATTTTATTTATTTACTGCGAATATACATATTTACTTATAGTTAAGAGTACAAGTAACATGGCCAGTTTAGTTTGTAAGTGAATGAGCAGCAGTTTGGCGTTGAACTTGACCAACTATTATATCATCGGCAGCTTCTTGACCTTGCCTTGTGCAACTAATGTGATGTTTCTGTATTTTTTTACTTTTATGATTATTTTTAAGATACAAATGACGGTCAGCCATCAGGCAGCTAAATGTAGGTAATAAGCGGTTTGAATATACATTCAAAAACAATAACGTTTGCTAAGTGTAAGTTCAGTTTGACATAAACTTAGGGACCTTGTGCCAAATTATGTGTACACCGCAGTGTGCGATTACTGCTTTATATTGATTTGCTCAAATTAAATGCGCATTTTTGTGTTGGTTGCGCGATATTATTCAAACAAACGGAAAACATATCAAAAGAGATTATCTATCAAGTACAATTATAATGTTTAGTTTTAATATCAACAATGTATTTGTTATTGTTCATCACAATACTACGATGTCTGCTATCTGTTTTGTAGAAGTAGCTAATAGTTGTAATTTTATTAGTTTTAAGTAAATAACGTGAAAATAAATAATAATGTGACTCAATCTTGTTTTTTATTCCTCTACCTACATAAATTGTAAAGTAGGTGCCAACCCTCATCAGTATACGGTCCCGCAATGACGAGCACTATACGTCGCTCGAAGCACAACAGCTGGGCAGTAGCACTAGCGCCGTGAACGAAGGCGCCGAAACACTCGTCGGACCGCAAGTGGAAATACGGGGAGTACATAGTTATACGTAGAGTAGATATCAACAGACATCTATTTGAGCAATTTCTTGCTCATACTCTAATCAGCCATAATTTATTAATTCAATATTCGCTGATGAACATGGTCGGATTTCTAATTATGTAAATAAATATGGGAACATAATTTATTGTGTCCGCCATGGCATGGGCATCAGCATCAAAACACGGAACATTACCAGGCCTCTGTCACTCGACGTACTTGCGCGCGATAAATGCCTACCGCTCGCTGGGTTACCGGTAGCCCCACGCGGCTCAGGGCTTTCAACAGTCACATGTCAGTGGCATGTTATGCTGTTGGTTTTTATTAGGTTTTTTAAGCTACCTAACAAACTGATGGATTATTTTGAGTTGTGTTGGTTTATATGCGACTATTGTAAGATTTAGAAACGTTTTATATTATCTAGTAATTCTTTTTTTTTTTAGTACTTATCTACTTTATGATTTAAACAACAGAGATCATTAAATCATTAGGTACTTATTTAGATACCTACTTAGTTATATGAACTGTATTGTGAGTTTTGTAGTTCAAAACACATCTCGAGTGTAAGTAGGTATAGTTCTGGTCCAACTTAATGACGGTTCCAATTTTAGGTATGTATCAACACTCGACGGAGTTGTACCATATGGGGTATGGCACTTGTTCTCGAAAAATAGTTGGAAACCGCCTTTGATTTTGACGAAAGCTTTACTTAAGTACTACCTATTCTTACGTATTAGGTAATATTTAGTAACATGTACCCATACTCCATTTTAGTAGGCAATACAATAGTTAACTAAAGAAAAATATTCTTGATATTACTTTTTATTTAAAAACTCAGTTTAAAAAAGGCTATCTTAAAATAAGCGTAACTTTGTTTTCCTATTTAAATATTAATAAATTGTAAGAAGCAACCCTAAGCACGGCCACGGCACGGTTGCGGTCACTGAACTGTGCGCTATCGCATTGGAATAACAATCAAGCGCTCGAGCTTTTAAGGTTCATTTTATAACGCAGCTAGGAATTTGTAGGTAGTTGGGGAACTTGTAGGTGCTTATAACAGTAGGTATGGACTTTTTTGTATGGAGTGATTTATCTGTTACGTAGTAACTATTATATAATCTGTGACATTACGGTGACGGAAGGGAAAGGGATAATAATAGAAAATGAGTATTATAATGAAATGAGCAGTATAATGAAATGAGTACATTGTAAATAAATGATAATATAATAGTTTATTGTATTTGCTAGGTATGCTTATGTCGGTCAGTAGAACTCGTCGGAGTCGTGTAGCGGCGCGGCGCTGTTCCGCACCTGGTCCTGCGCGAGGTACATCTGCGCCACCTGCTGCGCCGACGTCGCCTGCTCCGGCGTCTTGTCGTCGCGCTCGCGCACGAACCTACACACACCATACTCATTCTATACCACGCATGCGACATTTTATATCTGAAAGGTTCATTTTTGTAACGAAGCGTAGTCAGGGGAAGTCAAATGTAGGCAGACCACTTCTTTGACCAAGTGTAATAAATGATGACGATGATGTTCTCCTAGCTGATTATCGGCTACGGTGGCTGGTCTCATGTAAGGAGATTAGCCAACTGCGCAGGACATATTATAGTGCAGAAGCATTTGCGCAGACACAAGTGCACTCACAATTCCTTCACTATCATAGCCCGATGGGACGGCAATCAGTCACGACCAGAGAGAGATCAGGCGCAGGACCGACATTTACGTGTTTTCCGATGCAAGGGTGTATCAATCACCAACCTCCAGGCTCCGGACTGCCTTGTGAAAGTCTTCTAAAACTCACAAAGTGATTTCGGCCCGACTCGGGAATCGAACCCGAGACCAGGTCAGCAGCCGCGCTTGCGACATCTAGACTAATGAGACAGTAAATGATTGAATAAGTGTTATGAGGAAGGCTGGGTATGAGCCGGCTTGCACCTGGGGAAGCGCAGCGAGATGCCCTTGTCGGGCGCCACCAGCCCCCGCGCGGCGCGGTGCGCGGGCGACAGCGACAGGTCCGCCGCCCGCAGCTCCCACACCAGCGCCGCCGACACCCACACGTCCGGCACGTGCGCCTCGTCGAACCTGCGCAGACATGCTGCAGTCATACACGTAGTCTACAAACAGGACTGATAACTAACAGCCAATAACGAGCCGAGTGAAGTACGTAGTATGGTGGCTGCATAGACATAATATTAGTAAACAGGACTGCGCACGTAAACCCAAAAAACGAGCCGAGTGAAACAGTTAGTACGGAGGCTGTCTGTCCCTTTCTAATAGGGTGACTATGAGATTAAGCTATGTGAGACAAATCCGAATTTGCTAAGATTATTAAACACAGATTGGTATTGAAGTTTTAACTTACGCAGTTTGTGACCTTAAGATACTAATAAAGGCTTTTAATAATTAGCGGGAATTAGCAGTAAGACTGTTTTTTTTTTTATTTCTACTTCATATATAGACTGCTGAGCCATTTATGTCGCTTTTCTTCATTTTTTGGGAAGCTATAACAATAGTACAACAGTTTTAAAATCCATCACCCATATTTTCACTCATTACAAGAATTCATGGGCATCCTAGTTGTTTGGTTTACGAAAATGTTATTATTAAATATAATAAATGATATATTGCAACCACCATGAGATTCACTTTTACAAGTATAAACGCAACACTTTTTCACCATTTAAATAGTTTAAATTGATTTAATACAAAAAATATAAACAAAATTTTAAATGCTGATTACGCGCCAAGAATGTTCACAGGGTTACCGCTAGAAAATAAAAAAAAGCAAAATAAAAATTTATGTTGCTTATGTTTTAAGAATAAATACGAATAAATTAATGCGATTTTTATTAATTTGTTGACTTACAATTGTTCAAATAAGATAAAAATATATGTGATTCAATTGTTTTTTTGGGAAGACAAAACTGTTGATCACAACATTTTTTTATGCTGGCAAGGTGTTAGAAAGAGACAAACGGCCTCCGTTCTAACTATCCCTCTCGGCTCGGATTTGCCTCTGTGTATTGTGCAACAAATATTGCGTTGGAATAGAGTTCTGCATGATGACGTGACACGTACCTGTAGTAGGGTCTGGGCGCGGGGATGACGTGCTGCTGCAGGCGGGCGGTGAGGCTGCGCAGCTGCTCGTCGCTGAAGCCGGTGCCGAGCTTGCACAGCGACTGGAACTCGTCGGCGGCGGCGTCGCGGCAGGCCAGCAGGAAGCCGCCGAAGTGCGCGGCTCGCTTGCCGCGGCCGTGGTAGGCGCCGATCACCACGGCGTCCACCGTGTCGCCCACGCCGTCCAGGTAGTCCTTCTTGAGCTGCGGACACAGCGCGGGTGAGAGGCTGGCCGACGGGCCCGGGCGGCGGCGGCGCGGGACCGACCTTGAGCCAGTTGTGCGAGCGTCGCGCGATGTCGTAGCGCGAGTGCGGGCCGCGCAGAGCCTTCACCATGAGCCCCTCGCACGAGCCGCGCACCGCCTCCTCCATGAACTGCTGCACCTCCTCTATGCTGCTGCAGTCGCGCGACGTCGCGAACTGCCACTGGCCTGCCCGACAAGCGCATAGTAGCGTCAGTCATCTCTACTTGTAATGTATATGTTGTGAGGAATGCAGCGCGGCCGAGTACTTACCTTCGACTTGGTTAAAGTGTTCCCTGAGCGCGTCGCGGCGCTGCTGCAGCGGCTGGTGCACGAGAGACTGTCCGTTGAGGAACAGCAGGTCGAACACGAACACGCACACCTGCACCTTGATGTCCGCCTCGCTGGCGTCCTTGCGCTTGCGCGTCGACAGCACCTGCACATGCGAGCGTCAGTAACGTGCACGAGGCACGAGGCATGGCCGCGGCCGAGTGCCGAGCTCTCGTCACCTGGAAGGGCAGGATCTGCTTGGTGTCGGTGTCGAAGGCGACGGCCTCGCAGTCCAGCACGCAGCTCCACACCGACGGCTTCAGCAGCGCCGGCAGCCGCCGCAGGATGTCCGGGTACTTGCTGCACAAGGATATGTAAATGTCAATACCATGTATATGTTTTTTATTATTCATTTTATGCGATTTTACATGATGTTCGCTGTGCTACAGTACAACATGTGGATATAAGTGTTACCTGGTGTTGTTCTCCTGGTTGCGGCTGAAGACGGCGGCGCGGGCGTAGTCGGGCAGGTCGGCGGCGCCGGGCACGTGGATCTGCGCTCGCTCGCCGTCGTACTTCCACTCGCACGTGAACTGCTCGCTCTCGAACCTGACACATGCACACGGCGATCATGTAGCGAGTAGTTCACTATTACTGTTACATTATACATCGACATGTTAAGTATGATATAGATTTGATGTAATAAGCTTTTTATTAAATTCTTGACCGTTATTTGAAGCTTACTAGTTTGAGATAGGCACCTACGTGTTTTCCGCTTTTATCTCCGTCCTTTTCTACCCCATATCTTGCATCTCTCTCGCACACCGACCAGTTTCACTCCCCACCAGGCAGGAGGCGACGAGTGTTCTCGGCGGCCACAGTTCGTCATTGGCGTCTTGTTTTCCGCCCGAGAAGGTTGTCTAACCAACCGCTGTAGTATTTCGTTGAAAAATAAACTCAGTGCTCTCGCAGAACACAGGTGAGTTTATAATATTTTATACAATTTGTTAACGGTTTTACCGTTCGATATTCGATTTTGCGAAATCAAGTGTTAATATTTTGTACATCTACCCCTTTTTTGTCACGAGTTTCTTCCGTGTACTTTTTTTTCAGTAATTTGTTTTCAGAATGAGTGACTTATAAAGCAAATACAGATGCGGTAAATAATAAAGCTACCACAGCCCGTGCACGTGACTATGGAAAAGAAAGCAAGCCCGAAGTTCCTAAGGCACCTGTGGCCCTAGTTCAATCCTGCAAGGCGTTCAACGGTTTGACAAAAAAGAATGGTGTGAGGTGCGGTCCAACCAGCATCTCCTTAGTTCGGACTGATCACTACCGCACTTGAAGAGGGCTGATGGTGTCAAGAAAGCTTTTCGGCCTTGAAAGACTTGGTACGCTCCCCTCGGACTACCAGTAAGTCTGTTAGCCACCTCCCATGGGGGTCGGCTCATTATCACGGCGTGTGATGGTTTTCGGCCTTGAAAGACTTGGTACGCTCCCCTCGGACTGCCAGTAAGTCTGTTAGCCACCCCCCGTAGGGGTCGGCTCATTATCTCGGCGTGTGATGCTTTTCGGCCTTGAAAGACTTGGTACGCTCCCCTCGGACTGCCAGTAAGTCTGTTAGCCACCCCCCGTAGGGGTCGGCTCATTATCTCGGCGTGTGATGCTTTTCGGCCTTGAAAGACTTGGTACGCTCCGCCTAGGACTGCCAGTAAGTATGTTAGCCACCCCCCACAGGGGTTGGCTCATTTTCACGGACCCGCGCAGGGTACCAATCTTGCATGTTGCGAGACGCAGCATCATTACAAAGTGGGGACCAGTAAGTATACTAGCCACCCCCCACAGGGGTCGTTTCATTATCACGGACCCGCGCAGGGTACCAATCTTGCATTTTGCGAGTCGCAGCATCATTACAAAGCAGGGACCAGTAAGTATACTAGCCACCCCCCGCAGGGGTCGGCTCATTATCACGGACCCTCGCAGGGTACCAATCATGCATGTTGCGGGTCGTACCATCATTGCAATCTACCCTCGCAGGGTGGCTTTTTGGATCGACTTTCGAAGAGTCGCCATTATAACCTTCCCTCGAAGGGAAATGGTAATCACACTCACGCTGAATGGCGTGTGACGCAAAACTCTAAAAGCTCCCTTGGGATATCACGAGTAAATTACAATAGGAACCATGTCCAACAGAGGAAACAGAAAGCGTCCAGGACCGCAGGCGGACTTTGATGCGTCCAACAAGGCACGTAAGTTATGACTTTCCAGGCGGGTTGCCTAACATTATATCAAGACCAATGGAAAGAAATGGGAGCTCCGCCTTTCTTGTCAAAAATAATAACTGGGTATCGCATACCATTGGCCAAGAGCCACCTTTGATAGATAATGCCAGATTTGACCAGAGAGTCCAAAGAGATGGATGTCGTCATATCCCAAATGATAAAACAAAAAGTTCTATTGATAGCTGCAAATTCTGCCAGCTTTCTTTCCAATATGTTTCTTGTGCCCAAAAGGCGACGGAAAGAACCGTCCAATACTCAATCTCAAGGTTCTCAACAAGTTCATAATTACGGAACCCTTCAGTTTAATAAATGTTTTTCGGGTGCTAGAGTTTCTTCAGAAAGACGAATGGCTGTGCAAGTGGATCTCGCCCAGGCTTACTTCTACCTTTCGGTAGCCGGAGGTCACAGACATGTTCTTCGACTAGTATACAGAAGAAGACTGCTTCAGATTACGTGCCTACCATTTGGCTTAAGCACGGCACCCAAGACCTTCGCCACAGTGACCAATTTGGGTGGCTCAAACTTTGAAAACTCAAGGGTTACTTATAATTGTGTATCTCGATTTTCTGGTGGCTCACCAAGATATATTTGCCTACTTTGGGATCATTTGCACCACGTTTTGGATGGCAAGTGAATAAATCGCAAGCATTATCAACAAGATAATGACAAAACGCACTACGTGACAAACAGCACGACAAACTTAGAAGACCTGCATAGCTTGATAGGACTTTTAAACTTCGCAAGTTTTCGTTGTTCCATACGGCAGACTGCATTACCGGGCTCTCCTCACTTTCCTCAATGCAGTGTTGAACAGCAATCTATACCTACCCTATTCATGGAACCGTGAGCCAAACGGTGAACAAACCATAAAAAGGGTTCTTATAAGTCACGATTGAAGTAATGATCATATTTTATAAAAATAACTACGAAAGTAATATACTGACAACATTAGAAATGATATTTTAGAACGATGTCTGTGGAACTTATGCAATCTTTTCAAACTTATTTGAAATCAAATATGTATAATAAAGGCCGTAAATTATTTTCTTAATTTTAATGAAATATGTAGTAAATCGTTTACATGTAAAATGAACCTAGAAGTCTTGACTGTCATACATAGAACCCTACTTAATTGAAGACCACGATACTAAGAACATTTTACATAAAAATGTGACGTTTTTGTCATCGGTCGGGTTATACCCACCATTTTGAAAAAGTGTCATTCTTTGGTTACATTGTGGGCTCACGGCTCGGTGAATGGAGTATAGCAATGTTGAACCTACCAGCAGATGCCTTAGCAGATCTAAAGTGGTGGCTGGTCAGCTGCCACCAAACCTTGGATATTCATTCGCCACTTCCCTGTCACCTTATAACCACGGACGCCTCCGATGTAGGATGGGGGGCACAACTGAACGGAACTCCCGTAATGGGTTCATGGAACGAGAGAGAAAAAGGCTTTCACTGCGATCTGAAAGAGATGCTTGCAGTATTAACTGGAAAATCACGGCAAGTTGCTAAAGAGATCAACAGCCATTTTTCAATGCAAAAATGGGACTGTGGTGTCATATCTAAGAAATCAAGGTGGCACCCGATCAAGGAGCCTACCGAACTTGACGTACAGAGTATTCAGTTATCTTGAGCTGTATCAAATCTATCACGTCGTGAATCATATACCAGCCCTATTCAACAGTCAGGCAGACCATCTCTCCCGACACAAACCTCCACCGGAGTGGCATCTTGTATCAGCAGTGGACCTACTTGCCTCGAAGCGAGCCCAGGGACACATAGTTGTGTACTACGTGCCCCTAGATCTGAAGGACCCGAAAGCGGGGTTCCACGATGCCTTTTTCTCAAGTTTTGACTTACCCGCTAGCATGGGTATTACCGCCACCTTACCTTATACCGTAGGTCCTCAGTCATCTCAATTCAGGAACGGGAGTTAATCTCATAGTAGTTCCTTCGGTGGCACCAGGTATTTTGGCGAGCAGATTTGAAGTCCCGATCATTAGCAGTACCCTACACACTGATGAACCTCGAGCAGAAACCGATAGACACAGCAACGGGGATACCCCCTGCCAAGGTCAGGGAAATGGGGGGGGGGAGGGACAAGGAGTCTCTCCGACTGAAGTCTTCTTCAATCCACACGCAACACTTATCAATCAGCTTGGAGTCGATGGTTAAATTGGGGCGAAAAGTATGAAATTGGATCCTATGAATCCTTGAATCCCTATTTGGACCTATACTTACCCAATTTTTAGCAGACTTACACATAGTAAATAAACTAACATACAATACTATTTTATTACACAAGTCAGTTATAGCTACACTATGCAATGCAGAAACCACTGGAGAGCTAGGTTCACACGTTCTAGTCGGACACAATTTAAAATCAATAGCGCTGAGCAAACCTGTTCCCCGGGAAGCCGTCCATCTGGAATAATGACCAATTGGTAACCTACTTAAGTGCAGTAAACGTAGACGAGAATAATCCATTTGCAACTTCCAGGCACACTGCTGCTCTTTCTTTTGCTAGCTTGTTTCGGAAAGGCGAGTCCATGATCTTTCCTTGCTTGCAATAGACCCAGAACATTTCAAAAACAACAAAGATAATTTAATCTTATGGCCAGTCTTTGGCTCTAAGACCGACAGTTCTAGTCATAGGCAGTCGGGTTGTTGTTTGATGGATAATCAGGAAAATATAAATCTAAGTCCAGTGTATTGGGTCAGAAAGACTAAAGCCTTGTTAGAAGATAGACGGACATTGGCTAATTCCTCAAATTTATTTATATCCGTTAGAGGCCAACCAAAGGCAGGCACCCGAACGATGATGCGGGTGGATTAAGACATTGTTAAAAGAGGCAGGAATAACTACAACCCCAGGAAGCTTCCACTCGGCGGTAGCGTCAAAATCTGTGTTGACAATATACTTTTGGACGATATATTAGCAAAGGGTAATTGGCGATCAGGCAATACATTTGCCCATTTTTACAGAAGGGAAAGATACCCACTAAATAGAAGTAGCAAGTTATCTCGATTATTTAATTAATCCAGCTGATTAATGTCTATATTTTTGTTACTATTGTTATTAAGAAGTATCGCAATGTTTTTGTTAATTACTATTAGAAAATGAAATCAATTTTGCTTTTGTTCTTGCATCTCTCTTTTAATTTTTATTACTCATCCTTCGAGCCCATTTCCCAACTATGTTGGGGTCGGCTTCCAGTCTAACAGAATGTAGCTGAGTACCAGTACCAGTTAACTTTGATTACATTAGTATTCCAGGACGCAATACACATACTTACATGTGATTACTCGTGTACCTAAGTACCTATTTACATACACAATTTCATTGTGCTTTTGCTCACATTGGCGTCCACTTCCACCAGGCGATAACAAACACGTCTCAAACTAGTAAGCTTCAAATAACGGTCAAGAATTTAATAGCAGCGTTTTACCTGAAATAAAACGCATATTAAATACTTACCTTATTTGAAGCTTACATTTTAATTTCTGCCTGGTGTTTTCGACTCAATGACGAACTGTGGCCGCCGAGAACACTCGTCGCCTCCTGCCTGGTGGGGAGTGAAACTGGTCGGTGTGCGAGAGAGATGCAAGATATGGGGTAGAAAAGGACGGAGATAAAAGCGGAAAACACGTAGGTGCCTATCTCAAACTAGTAAGCTTCAAATAAGGTAAGTATTTAATATGCGTTTTATTTCAGGTAAAACGCTGCTATTAAAACTACAAATGAAAGTGATGACGACAATGCTTTGAATAAGTTGAGTGTGTAGAGATGTACCTGTCGAAGATGTGCGAGAGCTGCTTGGTGGGGTGCGCCAGCATGGGCTTGAGCGGCAGGCCGGGCGCCAGGCGGCAGTGCGTCGGCAGCGCCGCCAGCCCGTGCGCCAGCAGCGCCGGCACCAGCTGGCCCAGGTCGGGGCACGAGCAGTACGTCGTCTTCAGCACCAGCGCCGCCTCCTCCACCCGCGCCTGCCAGCAGCAGATACTCAAACATAACATGAGACAGCTCAAAAGGTCACATTTTCACGAGAAAAGTAACATTGCCTTATTATTATTATTTTTAATATTGTATTAAGAGGAAAACGACACAAGGTCTTGTTATGGCACTTTATTATATTTGTTCTGGCAACACAGTCTCGTCTGTCCCCCACGGTGCGGGCAGTGGCGGCGCGTGCTCACCTTGCACTGGTCGGCGGACAGCCCCCGCGCGGCGTCGAGCTGCGTGACGCCGCCGGGGCCGGGCGGGGTGCGCGTGGCCGCCGCCGCCAGCGCCTGCAGCACCGACTGCTCCGCCAGCCCGATGCGCAGCTTGCCCTCCAGCGACCTGCCACAACACTCGTATTATACATGGCGGATAGGTTCGTCATCAGGTGCTCGAGATATTGTTGAGGACATGATATAAGAGTTACAAAACTTTGGTTAACACTTGTCATAAACCAAGTCACAAATCACAAGACAATCCACCGCGACTCAATGCGAACTGTCTGATTGTGCCGACGGCGTGCACCACTAACACTCGGCGTTGCGTCAGATTCCTCGCAACTGGCACTCTTACCTACTAGTGCCGTCTACTTAACACGTCTGCAGCTAAGACGGACGACACACACTAGACTAGCAGCGACTTCTACTGCATCGAAGATTAACCACGGCAGCGCCTTCTTAGATGTGTGCTGCTGATGTGTATTTATTACTCTGTCACACAATATGAAAACTGATGAACCGTGTTTACACACTTGATATAGTTCATGTTGTACTTACCTTATGAGAAATTTAGCTTCAGAGTGTCTACAGGCGACGTACAGCGACTGGATCTTGTTGATTTTCTTGGAGACCGATGCGTGGCCTGCAGGTGTTAGATTATTGTATATTTCTTGATTTAAACTAACTCTGTAAACGAACTTTAAATGACAAATGATTGAATATTTTTACTGTCTCTGTAAACGCACATGAAAACGAGGGTACCTTTATGTAATTGTTTTATGTTCATTAAATTTTATATCTAAATTCTTACATGTTTATACAAAATATTGTTACTGAGACAATCTTTCTGAATAATTTAGCAAACAGTAATATGGTGAGATGAGGTACCGGTCATGTGCGCGATCTCCTTGAGCGCGGCGAAGACCTTCCGCAGCGTGAGCGGCGGCGGCGGGAACATGGTGCGCTGCTGCAGCCGCGCCGCCTGCGCCGCCGCGCCCAGGTCCGCGCGCTGCCCGCGCAGCTGCGCCAGCGTGCGCCCCGTGCACTGCCCGATGGCCTTCATCAGGTACGTCTCCGCGATACCTGCGCACACCACGCTCTACACCCCGCCGACACAGCACCCACGCTCGCGCCGCGCACACCCGCACTCACCCAGCTCCAGGCTCTCGTAGGCGGGCGCGAGCCTGTTGAGGCACAGGTACACGCTGGGCAGCAGGTCCTCCGGCGTGAGCACGATGACGGAGCGCAGGTAGTTGCTGAGGATGTCGACGATCTTGAGCCGCGCGGAGGTGGCCTCGATGAGCTCCAGCGTCCGCGCCAGCGCCAGGTAGGGCACGGCCTGCCCCGCCCGCCAGCACGCGTCCCGCACCGGGTGGTACTTGCTGGACGCGGGGTTGTACTCCGTCTCTGACACAATACAGACCAGCGTTCACATCACATCTATTTGCTGACTATCAATACAAATGAGAATACCTAAAATATATAAAGAAGCAGTGTGCAGTAACAAGTGTTAACTCACCTGGCACTATTTCCTGTACGTCAGTGTTGACAGGTTCATCCTCCTGCTTAGTCTCGTCCTCACTCGCGACTTCTTTCTGCTCTTGCTTTATTTCTTTCTTTGGAGTGATTCTTTTGAACATATCTGTAGCTGCTTTCTTCTGAGAAGGGCTCTTAGTACTATTGTCTACAACTAGCAGTTTCCTCTTTTTACTCTTGGGTGATGCATATGTCTTAGGTGATGTGGATTTTTCTATTTTAACTTGAATTTGTTTCTTTGGTGATGGACTGGGTGACGCTGCAGGCTCCTCATCAGAAGAAGCAACTGCTGCTGCCTTAACGGACGCATCTGATTCACTGCCAGAGCTTTCAATGCGCTGACGTTTAACCTTCTTTTTCTAAGGGATTTCAAATATGTACTTAAATCATTATTCTACATAAAATATTTTAGTTTAGCAATAAGATCAAAAGTACCTTGTTAGAGCCTGGTGGATTGATGTTTTCTTTCTTTGGAGAGGCGTCACTGTCACTGCTCTCTAACCTGGGCCTCTTTGATATCTAGAACATGCACAATAAATAGTTTATTACCAACCATGTTGGGTAATATGTGTAAACATCATTGCTACTCAATAAATAAGCAATGGCATGGGTGCCATGGAACTTACCTTAGCTTTTCCATTAGTGATTGGTACATCAACTTGGGCATCACCATTCACCTCTTCCTGCTCATCAGTGGTCTCCACCTTCATAGTGGCTCTGGGCGGAGACACCTTGAAGAATGATGTAATGCTTCTCTGTGCCATGTCAGTGCTCGCAACAGCTGCACGTGCAATTCTCACAGGAACAGCTGGCATTAGTGCGGCTCGTGTGACAACACGTGCCGGCTTCACTAATCTACTCACAACCAGTCTGAGTGCCCAGTTCATACGTCACCTACGCCACAACTGTAACCAGGACTGCTTCATCCACTACATGCTGCAAGTAGAACAAACAAGATGATGTTTTGATGCTCTCAGCAGATTCACAATACTACACACTGCACCTATTATCCAAAAGTATTGAAGTAGTTATCAACACCGGCTCTTAAAACTAGTTCAACTACTGAAATACTTCACAATACGTGCAACATTGCAGGGAATTGTAAACCAAGCCATGTATTAGTGTATGCAAGTAATGTACGTGTCATCGGCGTGAGCCCGTGCGTGACCCCAAAGAGTTGTTGAAGATTATAATACGCCAGTACACTATACAGCAACTCACTCACTAAGTCTGTTTATTTCAAACATAAAAACTGGTCGCACAAGTATTTCAAGAGTCGATAGAAGTGTCTGTCTTTATATAGTAGGGACACCAATTATTTAACACTGAGAAAGGAATGTGATAAAGACGAAAAGAATTGTGTTGTTCGTGGTTCCCACAGCGGCTGATGATTGTAGTTTATTTAATTTATATAAAATGGGATTTTATTATATTACTTACAAAGGTCCCGAAATAAAAAAGGCGCGAAGAACAATAACTATTCTATCCAGGGGGAGGACACTCCGTACATTTTGACAGCTAAGTAAACGAAGAGTCGCCACCTTTTATTTGGCCCGGAAACTATTTACTATCTAAAAGATACCTTAAATTACCAACAGATGGCACTACACTATAATCGATTTTGTTTGTTAATATAAAATTATTTATGCAATATTAATTAGAGAAAAGTATGAGGAAAATATTAGACACTTTAAAAAAAGATATAATAGGCGAATAAATTAAATACGGTTTAAAAAAGCAGAAATATCAAATTTCATCTAAAAAGACCTGGTGTCAGTATTCCAAGTAACTTAACAAAACCGATCATAATAATATCAATATGGCGGTTTTTTGCATTCCGCATACACGCGTAAATAAAAAGTAATATATAATAATTATTTGTTTTCCTTCGACCTTTTACTATATTAACGATGACATTTTCTATTAGGGTAAGTAGCACCATATAACTATAACATTGGTTATCGTTATAGTTACATGGTGCTACTTACCCTAATAGAAAATGTCATGAATATGATGCATAATCAGGGGGAGGACACTCCGTACATTTTGACAGCTAAGTAAACGAAGAGTCGCCACCTTTTATTTGGCCCGGAAACTATTTACTATCTAAAAGATACCTTAAATTACCAACAGATGGCACTACACTATAATCGATTTTGTTTGTTAATATAAAATTATTTATGCAATATTAATTAGAGAAAAGTATGAGGAAAATATTAGACACTTTAAAAAAAGATATAATAGGCGAATAAATTAAATACGGTTTAAAAAAGCACAAATATCAAATTTCATCTAAAAAGACCTGGTGTCAGTATTCCAAGTAACTTAACAAAACCGATCATAATAATATCAATATGGCGGTTTTTTGCATTCCGCATACACGCGTAAATAAAAAGTAATATATAATAATTATTTGTTTTCCTTCGACCTTTTACTATATTAACGATGACATTTTCTATTAGGGTAAGTAGCACCATGTAACTATAACGATAACCAATGTTATAGTTATATGGTGCTACTTACCCTAATAGAAAATGTTATGAATATGATGCATAATTATAATATTTTTATAGCTATAGCTATGTAGGTAGTTCGGGGCCAATTTAGAGAAAGATGGCGCATTGTCAAATTGGGTTGCAAGAATAACACGTGAGTGGGCTCTCTTTTCCCTATATATTACTTTACTCTTTGTGCATAATTATAATATTTTTATAGCTATAGCTATGTAGGTAGTTCGGGGCCAATTTAGAGAAAGATGGCGCATTGTCAAATTGGGTTGCAAGAATAACACGTGAGTGGGCTCTCTTTTCCCTATATATTACTTTACTCTTTGATTCTATCTAAACAAGATGTCATGTCATGTCATTGTCAAATAGAATAAACATTTATTCGTTTCGTTCTAGAACTATAAAAACCATTGAGATAAGATAAAAACTCCGATAAGATCCGGTTTGACTGGAAGCCGACCCTAACATAGTTGGGAAAAAGGCTCGGAGGATTGAGGATGATGATGATATGGTAAAAACTCAAAAACAGAAGGCGCTTTTAATGTGTTTGTAGGTTGTCTTCATCGTTAAATACATAAATACCTATATGTGTGCCAATTTTGATGATTCAATTTAATAAGATGATGATAATATGTAAGTGTATGCTGCCGACTTGGTTCCATGGGCATCTCGTTGTACTACTTATCTCAGAAGCTACTGGCCCGGCCCAATCCGAAAAATCCATTCTAAATTAGACAGCCTATTTATCTCGGTGTGCGCAGTAGTTCTCACTTTCCCACGAGACGCACACGATACCACTTACCGATGCCATGTCGTTTCTTTTGCAAAGTAAATATCTTCAATAAGTAGTTACGCAGTGATTTTATCAGCCCTTGTAATCTATTTCTTTTCAAATTAATATTTATAATTTAAATGACATAAAATTATAAATATAAATGTGTTTTTTTTTTTAATATAAATGTTGAAAGAAGTATTTCGGATACATAAAGTATTTATTTAGTTAATTTTGAACGCGACAAATAAGACATTCGAGTCGTGTATTCGAACTTTTTTTTTCATATCCTTTTTAGCCCTTGTCAAAATAGCCATGCTTTTCGCCTAGACTCAGTATAATTCTATTCGCAGTGTACGAAAACCATAAAAAAAGATACATGTGATTCCTTAATATTGTTTGTGCAAATGTTATAATAAAAAGCCTATGCTGGTAGTTTAAGAGTCTGGTTTGAGTAAAAATCTAGAACTTATTTTGCTAAGATGGCTCCCTCTAGTTGTTGAAGTGTCAACTATACGCGTGTCGTCCATGTTCCGAATGTGGTGTGACTTATTTTTGTTTTGTGTTAATTTTCAATATTATATTATAAATGTGAAATGCAACAGTATGTGTCATCCGATATAGTGGAACTTTGCTCCGGCTGAATGGATCCCGCCGTCGCGTGGTATCAGCCCGAGCAGGAAGGACCCGCGAAGCGCCTGTGGCTTCGTATCTGGGAAACCCAAAGTGATATAGACAAAATGAACTTGAAAAACTTAGAGAACGCTAACCCTAATGTGAATAAAGCGCAAGACTTTATACCAATAAATGATGTGAACGGTGAAAGTAGGAATAATAATTATTTTAACCCCGCGCGGAGGAAAATGAACGATAACCGCGCATCGACGTTTAACCTGAACAAAAACCACGATGCTCTCATAGGTGAATACGGGGGCTGTCCGTGGCGGATACCCAACTATAATTATAAGCCGGGCATTTTGGGGTGAGTGACAATTGCATTTAGTATATTGGTTTTGGCGAGGGATCTCAACGTGTTTGACGTGTTGGTTATGAGGCAGTCGGCGCGGCGTGACACCGCGGGCCCGCCGCTGCTACCCGTGTCACCGGATCACACCACCTCCTCACTTATTCTAAGCCTCACATTCCAAATGGCTTATTTTGACAGTTTTTAAAAGCTTGGTATGAGTAGCAATGATGGACTTGACATAATATGCACTCTTATACATCAAGACATAGCAATAAAGTAAATCATACCATTTATCACCATGGTCTTAAATGAAAGTATCTTCCAAAGTCAGATAATGAACACCATGGTCTTACTAACAAAAAGTTAAACAGACATTCAATGCGTGTTTTAGAAAAAGGTGTATCAAGAGCTTTTGTTTAATATTGTGTGTGTTTGTGACTTCATCTGTCATTTTTTTTTAAGTAAGACCAGTTGAGTTGATCATGTATTTATTATTAAACAGCTAGTTTTCTTTGCCTGAGTGGAGTTTTCAGCACTCAAAAATAAAAGCAGGTAATTCCACTATTTATTATTCAATTGTAAAAAGAAAGTTATTTTTGCCACCTATTTTTTAATTCACCTAAACTCGATTAAAATACTTAAAAAATGTAACATTCATGTTTATTTAAGTATTGGATGATTAACTGTTGAGATCCTATCACCATAATAATATTACCCACAATTTAAGTTACTTATAACAATCATCATCATCATCCTCCGAGCCTTTTCCCAATCGTGTTGGGGTCGGCTTCCAGTCTAACCGGATTCAGCTGAGTACCAGTGCTTTACAAGAAGCGACTGCCTATCTGACCTCCTCAACCCAGCTACCCGGGCAACCCGATACCCCTTTTTTAGACTGGTGTCAGACTTACTGGCTTCTGACTACCCGTAACGACTTCCAAGGATGTTTAATGACAGCCGGGACCTACAGTTTAACATGCCATCCGAAACACAGTCAATGGTGTCTAAGATATACTTAGAAACTACATACAAACTTAGAAAAGTTGTTTGGTACTTGCCTGACCTGGGATGGAACCCGCGCCCTCATACTTGAGAGGTTGGTCCTTTACCCACTAGGCCACCACGACTTATAACAATCACTAGTTCAATATATGTAGGTAACGTAACACTTGTTAAATATTACAATTATTGTAAGTAGGAACTTTCATTGAAATTGACAATTTAAATGTGTAAATAATTGACGGTATGTACACTTAACATGGACATTTTGGAATTAATAATACTGGAATTTGTTATATTATAACTAGCGTGGTCACAAATATAACAACATTGAGACAGCTGTGAGCTACCCTCATGTTCTGAACATTCTCTGTGTGTAGTTGTCAAGCAGGAAGTGCTCTTATCATTGATGATTAATGTTTTTCTAGAACTAAGTGCCAATAAACCATGTCAACAGTATTATCAAAACAATAATTATGTCATGTCAGTCTTCATTATGTTATTTATTAATACACAATATCTCACTGCTTTCTGAAGGGTATGAAAGCAGGTCACCTGTATACCCATTATTATATTGAAATGTTGTTCTTGCCCAAAAACAGACTATGACAGTCTGAGCAAGCAATTAGGCTCACAATTACTCTTGACAACATCTGCATAGGGTCATAGTGCGGCCTGGTCAGGTATAGTTCGGCCATTCAGAGAATGCGTTCCTGACACGTCGCGATTGAACGATACTAACAGCGATTTACTTGCGTTGCAGTTACGATAAAAATATTTTTGCTGGTTGTTTACCGTTTTAACAATTGAGGAGCATTAAAACAACATTATTATATCAATAATCAATGAATGTAGTTACGTCGTCAGTTCAATCGCGACGTGTCAGGAACGCATTCTCTGAATGGCCGAACTATAGTACTGCAGTAACTTTGCTTGCAACTAATAATAATAATGGTGTCCACGGCCGATTTCGGCCACGGCGGCTGTTCTCACTTAAGGAGATCTGCCAGCTGCGCAGGACATATTATAGTGCACGAGCATTTGCGTAGACACAGGTGCACTCCCTATTCCTTCACTCTCATAACCCGATGGGACGGCAATCCAACACGACCGGGAGGAGATCAGGCACAACGACATTGACGTGCTCTCCGATGCACGGGTGAATCAATCACCAACTTCCAGACCACGGGCTGCTTTGTGAAAGTTATTTGCCGCACACTGGAAACCCAGAAAGCCTTTGCTTGTAATAACAGCATCAATCATTAAATTAAAACTTACAATAATCATTAAAACATAATGTACAAGCAACATGAAATGGTTAAATAAAAGTTCAGAAACCGTGAACTCGGTACGATAAGTGAGTTGAGCCACTCGGGATAGACAGTAGTAGTCAACAACACGAAGCGCGGTGGTGGCGAGCGTCGCACCGCACGGCGGCCGCGCGCCGCCTCGCCGCGCCCGCGCACCGGAAAGATAAGCAGCTGATACGCACCGTGTTATAATTTCGCTATAAGATTGCTATGCAATCATATGGATCGCTCTTTGTCTATGTGTAAATCCTCTCCTTTAATGGAATATCCAATTTTATTAATTTACGATTATCTTCATAAACCCGGAAATACAATCTCGAATGTTTAGGCTTGTATTAAAAAAGACTCCTTTTGTATTAGTCTGTATTTTTTTTCTATTTCGAGTGTCATCATCATGTGCTTCTGAACACATACGGACAGTACTGCATTTACGTGCATTCACTAGCAAGATATGTCGACGAACAATATACATTAGTAGCTTGTTGGAATGTCCAGAGGCATGTATGACAGCATAATTTACATTTTATTTGGCGAATACTGTCGATTGCGACGGGGAAGTTATATCAGATTTACATATCTATCTAGTTAGGTATACGGTATTCGTGAGGTACGACAGCATGAACCGGCGGTGATTACAGGCGGAAAGTGACGTACGTCTGCAGCGAGTGGCGCACGTGCTGCAGCTCCGAGAGTGCACGATGTCGGAGTACAAACATTGAGCGCAGGCGCCTGCGTGTATCGGCGTCACGATCTGCCCTATTGTAGAGCGTTGTGCGCGCACTACAATACACACGAACAGCGTAACATGCGACACTTTGTTGCCTTATAAAGATATATCGGCTGCCCATACAGAAATTGGCGCCACCGACATGTGACACTTACAAGTGCGTCATCGAGTTCCCTGACGTGAAAGTCGCAATGAAGACGTACTGCGAACCTGAGGACGCACGCAATCTATGTTTTGGGAAGCGAGATGATGTGTTTTGTAGTAAATCAATGGGGATGTCGACTGGCGGCCGAGGTCGCCGCACCAGGCTGACGTAGTGGCCGCACAGAGTACGTGCGCCATGTCCTGCCCGGGTGCCAGCGCTCACCAGTACTATTACTAACATGGTTCGGAAGCAAGCATTACTCACTTTGTGAAATAATAGGGTGCACCAGAGTATTCACCACCAGTACACACAAATAATTGGTCAATTGTAGTTATTACTCAAATGCTCTACTAATACTCAGTTCCTCAGTAATGTCGTATGATGCTCCAGCTACGTGCAATATCAGTCGGATACAATAACTTCCGAGGACTTGCCCGGATGGCTGTCATGCTGTGGTCAGCCTGCCACTTGTGCCCCTTCCTACATTCATGACTTACAAGAATGTTGTATAAATTACAATTTATGTAAGTTATCTCATCATTGCGCAGTCCAGTTCGATTCTCTGGTCCAGCGTTATTGGTTTCTTAAATCAATTGCAGTCCGAAGTAAGCAGCCAATTCATGACAAGAGGTGCCGGGGTCCCTATATGCTGATATGAGAGCATATTTCTGGCTGAGCCTGCCGTACGAAACGAGCTCCGGCTATTATCATGTAAGAAAATAATAAATAATGAATGTAGTTATTATGTTACGCGAACACATACGCCTCAGCGATTGTTTTAATGTGCCACATGGTGCATAATCACATTATGAGATGAAAGGATCCATATCAAAAAGGGAGATCAAATCACTTAAACGTAATTATGACGATAAGTGCTGGTTCATAGACAAGTGTTTCTTAATGTGTGGCACAAGCCTGTACTCAGCTGTTAAAGTCAAATCATTTATTTCATTTAGGCCTTTACAAGCAGTTATGAACGTCAAAAATTATAAATAGGTTTGATTCTAGTTGCCCGTTCCAAAAGTAGCTTCTTATGGAGAAGAACGGACAAGAAACTCCATGGTTATTCTTTTTAAACTTCGCATCAAATGTGCGAAGGCTACGGAAGCGTGGCGGTGCTGCTATTTGTCTGCGAAGGCCTGCGATAAACTGAAAACAATCGTTACGAGTTGTTTCCAACGATGAGTAATGTCCACGCTTAATGTTTGTTTACTCGACGAAAATAATAATCCGACGCGATCACATGGCCTCACTGTTAAATCTGACATTTTCAATCCTTGATTTGGAAAGGTTTTACAGATAACGATACCTACTAATTGTTTTAATTTGTTCCTCGATGTCCAGTTAAGTGCCATCAACACTGTACACATGTTATACAACAGTGACGTCACTTGACTGTGTAATCTGAATGAACGCGAATTATTCAAATATCAATTGAATGGTTGTCGTGACATCCAGGCTGTAATGAATGATAGTTAACCTTAGCATTCACAACTGCTACAGTGTTGTCCTTACTAAACATCATTAGCGCGTGTTTGTCTGTTTGGTCACCACTCTGGAACTACTCGACAACATGCTGCCAATTTTTCGTGCCTATTAGACACATAGAGGGATTGTCGTGGAAAATACCTGTGTTGTTCGTTAGCTCAGCCAAGTATCTCAATGCTGTGCGCCTCAGATACAATCCAGTTCATTCACCCATATCATTTGTCGGCAATTATTTTATCTACAGTAAACCATCGTAATAATAAATCGAGATGAAGACAAATAAATCAAGTAATTTTTCACTAGAGGTTATTAACATTGCGAACGGATAGCAACAGACTTTCACATTTACAACATCAGCTTGTCATAAACATTGTTCCGTGCCAACATTTGTACAGTAAATACTTCAGGATTCGTTCCTTCTCAAGCCGGGAGTACGGAGGAGAGTGAACTTTATAACGCAGCCCCATGAATATGACTCACCCGGCCTGCTAAGGCATTACAAAGGCGATGCTTGGACTATTCAATTTCAATGTAATCAAATCCTTAAGGATACCTGTAGTAAAAACTACATGAAAATCATACTGTACGGGACAGTTTAGTTCCTGCACTGTACACTATAATTGTTGCGTGTTAGTAAGTGAATGTGTCCAACATGTAAAACACTTCAAGTAGTATAGTAACCCAATTTGTTTTTTTACTAGTATCGTACACTGTAAAAGGTTGGTGATTTCTACATGTATGTCTGGGGCCCGATTCTCCTAATTTTACTTAAGCAACATACGATTCACGTTCGACTGCGATCTAATCCCGACTTGATTACGATTGAAACGTATGTGGCATTCCGCTATTTTTTCTTTGAAATAAACGTTTTTATCCTTTTCTGTCATTCAATAATGAATCATTCTGCAAATGATAAACTATTGCAATATGATTATAGAGCAAACTACCGTATATACCAAAATCACCAAAATAGCAGACCAATCGCACACCAATCAAATGTCAATCGAATACGATTGGTCTTTTATTAGTAGCAGAATGCCCGATATGGTTAAAACTGCTATTACGATCATATTGCGATTCGATTTCTATTCGATTTTGACATTATTAACTTGAAGAATCGGGCCCCTGTTCAACGTGTTAGGTGATCTTCACACTGCCCCGCATCACGCTGCATCTTGCGTGTCGACGCACCTACGCGCGTTCCTGCGGGAGTGCAGATCTGCATCATCGTGCGGGTTTTTCACGCACTCACGCGCGTAGGTGCGTTTTGTAAATTCACGCACAGCGAGTTCCATTTTCAAATATACACGTCACGCCCATTCAAAATCACGCGCGGCATTGCGGGATTCAGTGTGCCATACCTTGCGTCTCGCCCCGCACCTACGCGCGGGGGTGCGTGTTTCTCCGCATGTATGTGCGTGATCCGCATGAACGCGCGTGGATGCATTTTCAGTGTGTTGAACTATGCGTGTTTTCCATACAAACGGAGATATTTCCATACAACGGAAAAAAACGCATCCACGCACTACGCTGCATCATGCGGGGCAGTGTGATAATCGCCTTAGTAAGTTGCACACTAACGGCCAGTTTCTTCATCAAAAGTAACGGTCAAATTCGTTTTTTCAAGGCTAAAGTGACAGCAAAACTAATAGAAAAATTGAATTTAACCGTTACTTTTACTTTAGACATTACTTTAGCCATAACTTTAACTTTAACTTTGATGAAGAAACTGGCCGTAAGTATATAGAAATATTAGTCGCGACAGGTGAACTTGTCGATTCGCGCTGTGAGCGGTATGGCAGCATACGTGGACCGTACACATACAACTAAAATATAGACATTCTTACCTGCCATTGCTACATAAAATATACAATGTCCATGGAAAGGCATATGTTAGCCGCAGTCATTCGTATAACAATAAGAATCTTTATTTGCTAAGACACGGTATTAGGTACAGGTGTTTTGGTTAAGTTACATAAAGTCCATGCATATTTCACCGCTCAATCGGCATGCAAATTTTGAGTCCGTATGTGCCCTGTGCATTAATATGACTATCCAGTCATCCTAAAGTTTTTATTTCGACTATTTTCGTATGTAAGTAAAACTGCCTTTTGTTACAAATATACGTTCATACAATTATGAAACTTGCTTTTTAAAACTGTCGAACTGAGCGTAGAAGCTGTGCTAAAGTTCGCAGCATTTACTCGGAAAATCGAAGAGGAAACGGGATCTTTTTATAATAATTGGATAAAGAATCTTATGCATGATACTCGTTTGAGCGACTCGGTCACTATCAAATATCTCGGTACTAATAGATATTATTATCGTGACTCGGCGCTGTAAGTCTTTCAATGGAGCGATTAGTGTAGAAAGCTGTGTCTCGTTGCACTCGGAGCATGGCAGCGTTGCAGCATGCAGGCGGGTACCGGCGCGGCAAATAATTGTGTTGTCCTGGATCGCTAACATTCACTCGATCATTCCAGTAGTTAGCTGAAAAACTAATGAGCGATAAGATCGGATTCTTTTTAACAACATGCATGGCGATGTTCTGTTCATTAGACGTTGCTGGACGATGCGCAATGTGCTGCTTTCTTGACGTTTGATACTTACTGAAGAGCATTACAGACCAAATTTATCATAGGTTTTGAGATATAACGATGAAATTGCTAGATGACTCGCTTTGTGTATCTTCAGTCAGTGCTGCAGCGCCTGCATGGAGATCACGTCTCGCGGCGCCGAGGGAAATAATATATTGGACACATGATGTACGTAGCCAAGTCTAGGGGATAACAATCGGCTGCCGTGTTGTTTTTGGGACTTAAACTGAATGCTTAAGGCACTATTATGATGAACTGTTTTTGTCTGTAGTATGCTGGCCTTGCCTGCGAATATTGCATTCGATTACGCTGGCTGGATACTCAATTAACCTTGTTTTATTGAGCGGCCCGAGTGACTGGAATGTGATTAAGTCGTATTGATTGTCAAAAACTTATAGAAAGAATGTGGTGCAAGCGAGTGCAGTGCGGTGAAAGGTTTGTGTGCTGAGGTCGGCTGGAGGCAGGCGGGTGTCCGACCCTGCGGACCGGTGCTCACGAGTCGCGTGTCACTGCGCGTGCTTGCCGTCTCACTAGCATGCTAATGTGCAGGCTGGCAGCTATGCCACATGATGTTTATTAGCCAGATTGTATGGTCTCTCCAATAT
Organism: Helicoverpa zea; assembly: GCF_022581195.2. Taxonomy (NCBI): domain Eukaryota; kingdom Metazoa; phylum Arthropoda; class Insecta; order Lepidoptera; family Noctuidae; genus Helicoverpa; species Helicoverpa zea. The sequence goes on along the minus strand of NC_061473.1, from coordinate 10,716,238 downwards.
TAGCAATGATTCTATAATAAGGGTTAAAAATCTCCAGAAAGTCGAATTTATGACCTCTGAGGCAGTCTAGTATGTCTGAATAAAAGTATTACATCCACCGAGCGTTTTTCCCAACTATGTTGGGGTCGGCTGCGTCGGCTTCCAGTCTAACCGGAAGCAGCTGAGGACCAATGTTTTTTCAAGGAGCACCTGCCTATTTGACCTAATGCACCCAGTTACCCGGGCAAACCAAAAACCCTTGGTCAGACTGGTTGTCTGACTAACCGTAACTACTGCCAAACATATTCAATGACAGCTGGGACCTACAGTTTAAGATGCCATGGTTTACAAACTTAGAAACGTTGCATTGGTACTTGCAAGAACCCGAACTTTTGAACCCGAAATTGGTTCTTGCGGAATTGAACACACGCACTTTATGTATACTTAATGGTACGTTCACACGCGCGCGTTCAAATCGACATTCAACGGGCACAGTCACGTTCACGAGCGTCTAAACGGTACGCCCGAGCCCGTGAACGCGCCCGTGCCCGTGAATGCCGCGAATCGGTCGAGTGTCGGTTTTTTGGCAAAGTTCAAAGGATGAATGTGCGGGCGCCCGGCGACTTTTTACACGCGCGCGGGCAGTCAGTCTCTCCTGCGCTTTCGTGACGATTAAACGTTCTAAGAAAGTCGCTACGATCGGAGATTACAACATGGCGGAATGGTTAACGTCGTTCATCATTTTGATTCTTTTTCCAATAAAAATAAGTTAAGGCAAAGGCTATGACAGCAACAACACCGAGATCCTCGCTGCTCGCCATTCTTGCACTGACTGACACGACGGCGCGCGTGTGAACAGCTTGAATGTCCGCCTGCCCGCGACAGGCTGCACGTCGCGCAGCCCGCCAGGCAGCTCGCCGGGCTGCGCGGCGCGCGTGTGAACGTAGCATAAAAGTTGTTTTTTTACCCACTAGACCACCACGACTTTGCATACTGTACAAAGGTTAAATACTAACTAGTAAGAGTAAGTAAATAATGTTAAGTTTATGTCGCCAATGTATTCGCTCGCATTAATCTTTGCGTCACTCTGGCACTCGGCTGCTGCAGTTATTGCGAAAACCGAATGTACTTGTGTAGCAAATGTAAATGTACCTATGTACACAGCACAAAACATATTTTTAAATTAGTCTCTTATGTTGTTTGTGTATTTTAAATGAATAGGATTAGCTAAACATAAGCGGTACTCGGCAGGTTGCACGAGGAGATCGAGCACTTCTACCTGTACATGTCTCCGACGGAGACGGAGCACCTGGTGCGCTCGACGGTGGTGAACCGCATCCGCGGCGCCATCCTCGCGCTGTGGCCGCAGGCGCGCGTCGAGGTGTTCGGCTCGTTCCGCACCGGCCTCTACCTGCCCACCAGCGACATCGACCTCGTTGTTATTGGTGAGTCTCTAACCTAACATGTCTACCCCCTTTCTGTAGCTTTGCTCCTGTAAGTATATCGAACGGAATGTAGTGCCCTTGACATTGTGGATGGGTGTGCGATGCTGACAGTAACGTGGTGTGTCCACATGGGTGCCAAGCGTGGCACCGCTGCGCTCGCTCATCACTGTCGAGTGTTATGTAACCGCGCTCGATGCATCTGATTCGACGCGCGTTCATAATAGCTTGTTTGTTTACATGCGCCTTGTACACGCCGATTTGTTCGCATCTACAATGTGACCTAGTTATGAGGAAACATCTTCAACTGTGAATGCTCCTCAAGCCAGTCTTAATAGACGTAATTCGCACAGGTTAACCGCTGCAATGAATGACGGCTCCCCGCGGGACAACAAAGCGTTAAACGCTATTCTGCTGAATGTTTTGATAGATTTAATTCTGGCTAAGGATGAGTCATGACATTAAATTGCTGGCTCAAGGTTGTAAATTGGGATTTGATAATAACGTCATTTTATGGACGTACAAGAATAGCCAGCCTTCCTTCCACATGACTGACGGTTTTGTTGCTTGTGATTTAGAAACAAGGACAACAAGTAATTTTAACATTTGACTATGATCTAAATATAGGCATCAATGTGTGTGTTAGTCAGTGGCATATCGTATAATAGGCATGTTATCTAATCGCCGATAATGTTGATATGCCAAAGCTGTTTATTGTGGTGTTTGTCCGCACTTCGCGTGTCGTTACGCGGCGCGGTGTTCAGGTGACCTGCAAACTGTGCTGACAAGCTGTCATTGCTACTCTATACTCTTGATATTAAGCAATTCCTAATTCAGTTGGTATACTAAAAACAACGACTATCTGTAAACTTTGGAAAAAGTACAGTTTTAAATGGATTTGTAAAAAGTGTTTATCAATGAAGGCGTGATCTCATTCAAATATAACGTATAATAGATATCAGCGCTCCCGCTTAGTGACAGCGGCCAATAAACTGGAGCCGCGAGTTCCGATCAATTCATAACGGTAGTTGCGGAACTGAGGCGGTCGCTACGTTAGCATCGCACTACTACACGGGCCTAGTAGACACCGCTTATATTGGGCAGCGGCTCAAAGATCACTATCTGTACCTACAGCCTTTATATTTGACAGGCATGTAGGGAAACCGAATTAACAGGAATTTTACACAAGTAATACCGCAGTACGTATGATCATTTCCGTGGAAGTCGTTGCACTGCAGAATGCTAATGACTACGGCAATGGCGCAGTGCCGCGGCTTCATACGTTCCAGGTTATTGTCTGTTCGGCTTACTGTGTCCTTGCATAAGGCAGTCCTGGTTGATCGTCGGGAGGGTTCCTCGTGGACGCATACATTAGGCCGGCTAGACGCGCCCGACGATCGTAAAGCCGGCTCAAGGCCGCGGCCGAGCGACGCCCTCCTCCCTCCTCCTCGGGGGTTGTACGACTTTATGCTTAGAAACACGAGCTTGTCGAAAACATTATCTTATATCCTTACATTGATCCTCTCTCCCTAGCTGACTACAATAGTCGCCTTTTCTAAAATGTGTTATTTACTGGCTATGAGACTTTTTCCGGAAAATTGTGTCGCATTGCATTCTGATTGCAGTTTGAGCGATGCATGCAATCTGTCGGCGACGCGGTATCTGTCGTGAAATAGTTCACTAGGTGTAGCGCTTATCTGTTACGTTCACCTGTCGTATCTGCTCATTAAGCAGAGCTTATCTTGCGGCCACGTGTTCTTATTATGACATGGTCATAAGAACAGCTAATTAGTACGTTGTATCATTTGTATCACAATTTGGTAGATAAGGAATTATAATGAGTCTAACCGCCAAGTGCAACGGCCGAGATGGGTTTTTTGCGACAGTGCGCCCCATCGTATTCATTGAAAAGATCGTCAACGGCTTTCTGATAGAACATCCGTGGTATTGTGGCTGCGCTCCCCTACCCGCAAACTCGCTGAGGTGCTGAGGGACGACGTCTGCACATGTAGAGCACAATCAAACGCGAACATCTGAAGAACTCGCATGACACAACTCACTGATCTACATTAGCTTAGCAAAGCGCAAGGGCACTGTCTGCCTTTTCCCGAAGCGCTTCATCGTATTCTTAGGGTGCGTCCACATCTGGCGAATGCGCCGCGAATGCGCAGCACGCGAGCCGATCGCGAGCTGTCCGCGAGCTGCGCGCGTGCATTTTTGTTCGTGCGCCGCTTCTGCGCCGCCCGCGCGCAGCTCGCGCGCGACCTAAGCGCCGCACGCGAGCGGCGCGCAGGCGGCGCGCGACGTTTGCCATCTTCGATAGTACTGAGCCAATATACGGAACTGTAAGGGCGAGAACTGATTGCGCGCAGATCGCGCGCCGCTCGCGCGCTCTATACGAGCCTTGTGTGAGTTGCGCGAAAGAGGCGCACCGAACTATTGCAGTGACTGCACGCGCGCAGCTCGCGGACAGCTCGCGATCGGCTCGCGTGCTGCGCATTCGCGGCGCATTCGCCAGATGTGGACGCACCCTTATATTCTGACAAAACAATAACAAAAGATAGTAATCTTGAGCCTACAATCTTCTTAATATTACAATAGGTAGCGAGGATTACTATGGAAAGCCTGCAAACAGTACTCAAACTGATGACATCAGTGGTGATCACAACGTGGAATGTACTAGAGCAGTGGTTCTTAACCTTTTTGACATGAGGGACCACTTTGACTAAAGTTTGTCTTGCCGGGGACCACCTCATCGGTTTACCTAAATTAGTACTCATTTCTTTATTATTTATGCAAAAAAAAAACTGAATTTTTGGGTCAGGTCTACTCAAAGCTAAACGCATATCGGCAGATGTGTAGGTAAGCAAATGCAAATAAAGAAAAACATGCCTATGTAGTTTCCAAATGCGCGAGCGAAGCGACCGCGAAATTTTTATCGGACTTAAACCAAATATTACGTAAAATGTAGCCCAAACGTACTTAACTTTTCGTTTGTTGACAAATGCAAAAATAAGGAGAAATAGTTTCTGAATACGCGAGCGAAGCGAGCGCGAAATTTTTATCGGACTTCAACCAAATATTACGTAAAATTTAGCCCAAACGTACTTAACTTTTGGTTTGTTGACAAATGCAAAAATAAAGGCATACAGTTTCTGAATACGCGAGCGAAGCGAGCGAGAAATTTTAATTATTTTTTAAGACTCAAAACCAAAATTACAAATTACTAGGTACGATACACCCGATATACGTCCATGCGAAAACCCCCGCTCGCAGTTATAAGTCGATAAAAATTAAGTTAGATAACGTATAGCAACGTCGCGAAGCTAAGCTTCGCGGACCACTTGGAATGCCTCCAGGGACCACCAGTGGTCCGCGGACCACCGGTTAAGAACCACTGTACTAGAGTCACGGTGCACATGTCCTAACAATAGAAGTAACGTTAAACATTAGTCACGCTGTCCTTGCCAAGGATCCGCCGTGTTTGGATAACTTACATTTTATTGTTTCTGTAATCCTACATAAGTATTAGTTCCTGCCTAGACGACCCTCGGACGTCCCACGGTTAATGCCACTCGCGCTGACAACTAAAATGTATTGTTTGGAATTCTCTAAATACGAGTAGGGGTGGACGCACTTATAACCTCAGTATTATACAGAAACACCCTTTCCTGACAAATTATCATCTATCACCGTTATTTCTTATCCTTTATTGTCGTAACTTCAGCATAATATCTAAGTGCTTATTATTCTGCCAAAAACAATGCTGGTAGGCCTCTTGTAGAATACGTTTGCGGTCTTCGAACACCTATGTACAATTTAAGGAAATGCTTTCTATGCAATCAACGCATTGATTATTTGGTGTTGTTTGATATGCATCTGAAGGTGCAATACTTGCAATGTGTGACGTTATGAGCGATGCGTCATGGTTGTGACGGAATGTGTGAGAGATGTGAGGCTGATTGGGTAAGTGCTGCGAACAATCTGCCCTGGCGTGTTGTCTGCGAGCTGAGCGCGGTCGCCCGGTGCGCCGGCATTAGCACATTGCGTGCAAACACTTGTGCCCCTCACTGGTTTCCGGACGTCTAAACACTGCTACAAAACTTCACGACAGTTTTGATGTGTTTAAGTTTGTGTTCTTCTTATGTTAAAAAGTTAACCAACAAGCGGCCTCTCTTGTAAAGCAGTTTTGATTAATGTGATTAGTACGATTTGGCTCAGCGCAGTTGATGACATTAATTCCACTTTTAATTACAAGCGAGTATAGCTAATTGCCCTGTATGTTTGGTGCTCAGACACGAGCTCCTGTCGTGCTGACTAGCTGACTGCGCCGACGATGCCTATAATACTAGATAGCTATAATAGCTTTATCTATAGCTCATTAGGCCTATTCGAAGAAGGCGTATCAATGCGCTAGCCTTAGCTACTGATTAAACAAAGCGTGGTATTAATCATTGTAGCATCGATTTTATCAATGTCTAAGTTTAAACGTGAATTAAAACAACATGGCGACCAGTAATACATACTTTGTTAATTGTTTACTTATAGGCGAATCAAAGTTTAGGAGTGTACAGAGCGGCAATACGCTGCTGACCTCCGCACGCACGGGTCACACATCTTGACATTGAAACTGGCCGCCTTATCAGTGCCGCTGAAACTGCCAGCGCCTTGCTTCTACTGAACTTAACGAACACATACACATCACACACACTCTTGTGTACATACACATACATGCTAGGGACAAAATAGTACTACTTGTGCCTGTACTATGGTAACTGTCTGTGTCCAGACTACCAACACGGATAGACGAAATTACTTCTGCTAACAAGTCAGTGTCATGTTGAAGAATTGCGCAGTCGTCATAGAAATAGTTATCAGCGCGATAACACGCGTCACGATACTCTGCTTGTGCGACTAGTGGTAGTTACTATGATCGCAGTACGGACATAATGCTGTTATGTAAAGGAAGCTGAAGTTTTCACTGCGTGTCCAATTCAAGCATAACTTAATGGCATACAATCAAGGCGCCATTGTTTGTTCGCGTTCCAGATCGGATCGAACTAATGAGCTGCCTGAAGCCATGAACATTTGCGTAGTAAGACCTACGCCTAATTTTTTCATCAGGCCCTAGAGTTAGAATTTTCTCATAACCGCCTGCTGGCCTCCGATGTGGAATAGTAGAAAGACTGCTACTGTGTAATATTCGGGCTTAACTCTTCAACTGATTTACGCTTTTATAATAAGGCTGGACGTAGGATCCCGGGTATCAGGGTAAGGGGACAGGGTGACACGTGGATGTCAGCTGACTGATAGCCGAACTAACGGCAGAGTTTGTTCAACTCCGCCCACATGCGCCCGAACGAGGATTGTGCTACACGTAAACGAAGTCGTCCTACCTAGGCAGGTACAGTTAAAGATGTAACGAGATACTTGTTAGATAGATGTGCAATTGATAGAAAACAATATGAGTTAGACGGGCTAGACTGATCTGCTTGACGTAGTGTTAGCAGTGCGTAGATGAGAGGCGGCGGCTATTTATACGCGCCGGCCTCGGACCATTGCTCGGACGCATGCACCGCGCGCAGTCTCAGTCAACTGGCCCCGATGCTATCGTGCTCGCATACCTCCAGTGCACTGGAGTAAACGCCTCATTACACATACACAATATTCGACAAATACAATTGACCTTATTTGGTTATCATTCCCTATTTATGTTAGTTTAAATATTATTGTTGCTAAAAGGAGGCAATTAAGCGTCATCTGGTTTTGGTGAGGAGGCGACCATGGTGATGTGCTGAGTAAAATAAAGTTACAAAACAAAAATAGTCTATTAGACCATGTCTTACTGTATTTTTTGATCAAATGATAAAATAGAGGAAACGATGTCCGTGTTATCTGTGAGATTGAATGAATTGACGCCAGAGCCGCGAAGCAAGTCCAGTATGTTTGGCAGTCGGACCACCAGTGCACCTTCCGAGCGAGCCTTGCAGTCACATGGCAGTCTTCCAACCACTGACAACAGTTTACCTAACACGAACCAGTTCAACATCTTACCGATGCTCTTTGCTTATGTACAACTATTATTGCAGGCAAATGCGATCATTTTCAGTTCTGTATTCTTTAAACTTCAGTCAGTCTTGGATGGGAAAGCTCTAAGGAGGCGTAGATATAGCTGGCTTGTCAGAGCCTTGCGACTTTGATATTACGCTGTCCCGCACCGAGTGCAAGAGTGAATCACTCGCGTGCCCCTCTTGATCATATCCATTCATAACATTACGGTGTCGACACGTCATTTTGATCATCACCTACACGACCTATCGGAGACATCAGTTTCAAACCTGAACATGAATCATTCTTGTATACTGAGCTATGTATACATACACTAACAACGAATTGTAACTGAAATTATTCTTGGCATGCGATGAGCGAAATATGGATGTAGTCGACTGATGTGTTTACCGATAGGCTCGTAGAGATTCAGTGATCTGTCGAGTTGTTTACATGATTATGTAAGGCGCACATCTGGACGATGGTCGGGCGGATTTCCTGCTACGTCACGCGGAGGTACAGACGCGCGCGTGACGAGCTGGCGGACTCGGGGCGCCGTCACGCGCTGCGCAATATATTCGAAGCTATTATCGCATCAGAGAGCCGCGGGTGTGAGTCACCACGTTTTTGCGCGAACACCGTCCATCTGTTGTCTTGTTGCTTAGGAACCGTTACTGAAGTGTAGCGGTACTGCTTTTTGTCTGGCATTACGGGTTCCATACTCTTTTTGTTTTGATGTGCCCTATAAGCGTTGCACGATGTTGGATCGTGTCTGTACTCCGGTGAGTAGTGAGTGCTGGTACTTATGTTTGTCGGATATATTGTCCCAGGTCAGTGGGAGAAGCTGCCGCTGCGCACGCTGGAGCGCGAGCTGGTGGTGCAGGACATCGCGGAGAAGGAGACCATCAAGGTGCTGGAGAAGGCCACCGTGCCCATCGTCAAGATGACCGACAAGTACTCCGACGTCAAGGTAACCTCACCACTCACATATAACTAAATATACATTACTAGCGACCAACTACTACAACACGACTAGCGGTAACAGAATTTCTCCACTATTTCATGGATGTTATGATACATATAAACCTTCCTCTTCAATCACTAAAACAAAAAAACCGCATCAAAATCCGTTGTGTAATTTTGAATATTTAAGCGTACAAAGGGACAGTAGTATTAAACAAAATCGCTTTTCTGTCCCTATAGAAAAGCGATTTTGTTTAATACTATGTAGTGATTTCACAAAAGTTTGTTTGTTTGTTTTCTTGAACGCGCTAATCCGAGAAACTACTGGTCCCAATTGAAAAAATATTTCAGTGTAACAGTTCAGTGATTGTTTTATCTGGATACGGTGAATCGCAAAATCGTGTGAGACCGCTGGAGGAAGATATACAAGCTGTAATATGAGAAAATGTGATATATCGTATAAGAAAATATGTACTTGTTCGCAGGTGGATATATCATTCAACATGAGCAGCGGAGTGAAGAGCGCAGAGCTCATCAAGCAGTTTAAGGTGAGTGCTCACTGTCACCACTCTGTAGCTAAAGTATCTAAATTATAGGTGACAGGGGACATAGGGAGTGACAGGTAGAAGACCGCTGTGTTTACAAAGTGAGAACACGGTGACCTTGACCTCACACGGGTGACACAACTACCAGTGATACATCACTTGTTGTTTTGCATTTACATCTACACAATACTTTGTAAACTGTCTCTGCTAATGAGAAACTTCGCTTCAAATAATAGCTACATGCAAAATTTATGACATAATTTTTGCTAAAACATGTTATGAAAATGTTATTATAGTTTGCGGAAAATATACTGTGATCTAGTTATCTCTCTGAGTAGGACATTCTATATGTACAATAAGTATGATATTAGAACGCGAATGATTACGCAGTACTTAGTTTGTGTTATTAACATTCCAGCCTACCGAATGTAATTATCGCAGTTAGCATGTCTGCCCCCGTTTAGCGAGCCGGCGTGAATCATACGCGAAGGTATCTCGATAGTAATCCATAGCACATGCACTTACCTTTTAAAGCTTTATTATAAAAATGAGCCTTCTCTGTGCGTTTGCTACGAACATATAATGTAATGTGAATGTGATGGTGTGTTGTAGGAGAAGTACCCGGTGCTGACGCGGCTGGTGATGGTGCTGAAGCAGTTCCTGCTGCAGCGCGACCTGAACGAGGTGTTCACGGGCGGCATCTCGTCGTACTCGCTGATCCTCATGTGCATCAGCTTCCTGCAGCTGCACCCGCGGCCCGAGCGCCTGCGCCAGCCGCACAACCTGGGCGTGCTGCTCATCGAGTTCTTCGAGCTGTACGGCCGCAAGTTCAACTACGTCAAGACCGCCATCCGCGTCAAGAACGGCGGCTCCTACGTGTCCAAGGACGAGATCCAGAAGGAGATGAACGACGGGCACCGGCCGTCGCTGCTGTGCATCGAGGACCCGCTGACGCCCGGCAACGACATCGGCCGCTCCAGCTACGGCGCCATCCAAGTGAAGCAGGCCTTCGACTACGGCTACATCATCCTGCAGCAGGCCATGGGCGCGGGCTCGGCGCTGCTGGCGCGGCACAGCGCGCTGGGCCGCATCGTGCGCGTGACGGACCACGTGCTGCAGTACCGGCGCTGGGTGCGCGACACCTTCCAGCCCTACTTCTTCCCGCAGCGCCGGCCCTGCTCGCGCGAGCCCTCGCCCGACGTGTCCGACTCCGACCCGGTCAGTACCCAGCCCTACTGCTTCCCGCAGCGCCGGCCCTGCTCGCGCGAGCCCTCGCCCGACGTGTCCGACTCCGACCCGGTCAGTACCCAGCCCTACTGCTTCCCGCAGCGCCGGCCCTGCTCGCGCGAGCCCTCGCCCGACGTGTCCGACTCCGACCCGGTCAGTACCCAGCCCTACTGCTTCCCGCAGCGCCGGCCCTGCTCGCGCGAGCCCTCGCCCGACGTGTCCGACTCCGACCCGGTCAGTACCCAGCCCTACTGCTTCCCGCAGCGCCGGCCCTGCTCGCGCGAGCCCTCGCCCGACGTGTCCGACTCCGACCCGGTCAGTACCCAGCCCTACTGCTTCCCGCAGCGCCGGCCCTGCTCGCGCGAGCCCTCGCCCGACGTGTCCGACTCCGACCCGGTCAGTACCCAGCCCTACTGCTTCCCGCAGCGCCGGCCCTGCTCGCGCGAGCCCTCGCCCGACGTGTCCGACTCCGACCCGGTCAGTACACAGCCCTACAGGCAAACTGCCTTCTCTGGGCCTCGCCAAAATTGTCAGCTGTATATAATTTTGATGACCAAAAAATATGGTAGTATGGTGGGATAGAGCCTGAAGATATGCACTGGAACTTCATGATGTCATGTCATGTTCATGACATCATGTTTAGAAATATCTTGTAACATGCATTGATAAAAGTGGGTTTTCTATTACTTTTAAATCGCTTTTATTTTTGAAATGAGTACGAATCAATGGGTAGACGGGTAGGATAAAAATAATTTCTGCAAACGTGTATTAATGAAAATATTATTTGTTACAGGAGTGGTCAGATAGCGGGTCGCGCGCGGCCGGCTCGCCGCCCATCGTGGGCGCCGCCGCGCCGCCGGGCCCGGGCGCCGGCCGCACGTCGCCGCCGCCGCTGTCGGCGCTGCAGTGCTCCTCGCCCACGCCGCGCCGCGTGTCGGCGCACCAGAGCCTCATCATCCACCACATCACCAGCAACTCCGACTTCAACAACATCCCGTCGGGCGCCTACTCGCGCGCCGGCCGGCCCGACGCCAAGCGCCAGGCCCGCGCCTTCAGCGCCAAGCAGCGGCGCTACGCCTCCCCGCCCGCGCCGCCCCGCCGCGCCCCGCCCGAGCGCCGCAAGCGCCGCCCCGCCGCGCCGCCGCCGCACCCCCTGCGATGATACGCGCCGCACCACGCTGCCTAGTGGCGGGCTGCAGCCAGTGATACGGGACTGCTGTAAACTGCGGGACGCGAGTGTCCGACTATGTATAGCGTTACACTGAACTGTTGTACTATAGCATATTCATATAACTAAATACAGCCAGTAGCACACTCTGCCTTACGAAACGCCTCAACATCACGTGTATGTCTTCAGCTACTATAAGTTTTATTGTCGATGGCGTTTCGTACGGCGCGAGTGTGTCCACATTCTGTCTTCCCTGAAGCATACTCTGTTCAGAAAACATTGTAAGCCCGCGTGAGTGTGTGGGTGACGAGCTCTGATGTTCCGTGGAGACGCCTGGCTGCGGGGACAGCTCGGGACAAGTAACAACATTCACTTACGTACGCTAGTCATGATGTTATTCGTCAATAGTTCCGACGCCCCAGCCAGGCGAGTGACGCGTGCTAAATGTACGGAAATATACATAATTCCCGTTATCTTATGATGGAATCTTATGATAATTAATATATGACGTCGGCTTATACACAATAAGACGTGAAGCCCCGAGCCCCCGTATCAATGGTTTAGTTCGACTAGTTATAATGTTGCTAGTACCTAATTACATTGAAGAGACCGTATCAACGGGTCACTATCGTAAACGGATCATTGGCATAAGTCGCATATCGTTGCATTTCGTTTGTTATAATATCATGAAAGTTCTACAATATAATCTACATAATCCTGTAAGTGTTTAACTTAGAATCAATGCAATTTTACTTGTCATGTGTACCATCTATCCAACTCGTGTACTAGCAATATTATACGCATTCGCTCGGTTTCCGTTTGTCGGTTATAGTTCGCTAAAGCGTAACGCGATAACTTCCAGCTAGTTATTCTTACATAGATGGGTCCTATGTCTATGCAGAATTGAAAATTTGAAATTTAGAATAATTTATTAAAAAAATGAATATAATCTGAAAAGTTTTAGTTGTCTGATGATGGCAATTGTCAGGCTATTAAATATGAAAATAGTTGAAATCTTTTAGTTTAGCTTTGACAACGTCGGTTATACGTGTCGTGAGATAACCTGAGGAGCGGATACAGATGGCACATGCTATGCAGCAATACTTCTACTGAGGCTCGATCATCAGTGGTTGTGTAGACGGGTCGGTACTGCATACATACATAGCATACTAGTTGATAGCATTCAGTGATGAACTCGACAGTTGCCTTAATTCAGATGAACACCACGCTAGCTGTTAAGTCATCAATTGTTTGTGCGTTTGTGATTACTTCTGCTCAACAATGCAATATACAAGAATTGGTTGCTTCTTAAATATGATCTTATGAATTCACAAGGCGTATCAATATACATTGTACCTATTAGTACACTTCTCAAATCAAATAAAAAGTAAAAAAAAAAAAAAAAAACAAATATTCCATGCGATAAATTGGGGTGAATTTGAAAAAATCTGGAATATATGACAGACCTCAGAAGTACATATTTGCCAAATAGAGGGTTCGTCAGTAGCAACTAATTACGCTAGTGTTTACTGAAGCAAATATCAGCTAAACAATAACATCGATAACGTTGTTTTGTGTGAATTACAACAATTATGAAATTGCGCCACTTGTTGGAATTAAAGTGAACTTGCTGTGTGTTATATAGCGTGTAACTAAATGAAGTAACATTAATAATATTAAACGCTATCGCCACTATTTGAGGCGGCGTGACAGATGTAGCTGACAGACTCGCGACTGTTTCATAGAGATATAACTTTTATCGACAATAGTTTCCTAAAACATGAAACGTTTAGAAGTTATCAGAGTAATCTGTGTATGTTATCGATAAGTAAAGTTAAATAAAAGACGTACTATGCTATAAGAAGCACTGAGTATGTTGTACAGGTTGAACGACTTGTGACACTTGCCTGATTTTATATTTAAAGAAGACGGATCACAATCCATACAAAATTGCCCCACGTCCTATAACAATGTGACGTATCTCAAAAAAAAGATAAAAATGTTTAAAAAAATATGGCATACTCTCTAATTCATTTTTTTTACACCTTCATACGAAAAAAATGCTTTAAAAATTCTTCAGGCGCTGTTATGAAAACATCGTTCATAGAACTATGAATGGACTATTTTATTAAATTATTTTTTGTTTGATAGGGTATACCTCACAGGTGGTCTCATAATCATCAGGTCAGGATCTGATGATGGAAACCCTGAGAAATTCAGGGCAACTTTTGAAAGTTGTAGGCATGCGCAGGATAAAAACTTGACTGTAAGATGTATGTCTTATAACACTACGCAACAGTGAAAATTCGGAGCTAACCTGATGATGGAGACGAAAGAAGGTCGAGGGAACTCGACAACTGAATATGTAAACTACCTCGTGTTTGGGCTTGTATTATTTGTATTGAATAGACCTTTGCAACAGTGAAGGTTTGGAGCTAATCCGATGATGAAGACCAGAGAAGGTCGGGGGGGACTCGACAACAAAATATGTAAACTACCTCAGAAGTCGGTGTCTAATGGATGTACCTAAGTTTATATCCCCACCGACTTCTTCCTATTTTTGGCTTTTCAGTGACAAGCACAGTTGTCACTATCCGCATAAGTGGAAAGTTCTCATCAATACGAATAATATAAGCCCAAACACGAGGTAGTTCACATATTCAGTTGTCGAGTTCCCTCGCTCTTCTCTGGTCTCCATCATCAGATCAGATCCAAACCTTCACTGTTGCAAAGGTCTATTCAATACAAATAATACAAGCCCAAACACGAGGTAGTTCACATATTCAGTTGTCGAGTTCCCTCGACCTACTTTCGTTTCCATCATCAGGTCAGCTTCAAATCTTCACTGTTGCATATTGTTATAAGACATACACCTTATAGTCAAGTTTTTATTCTTCGCATGCCTACAACTTTCAAAAGTTGCCCTGAATTTCTCAGGGTTTCCATCATCAGATCCTGACCTGATGATTATGGGACCACCTATGAGGTATACTCTATCAAACAAAAAAACAATTTAATAAAATAGTCCATTAATAGTTCTATGAACGACGTTTTCATAACAGCGCCTGAACAATTTTTAAAGCATTTTTTTCGTATGAAGGTGTAAAAAAATGAATTAGAGAGTATGCCATATTTTTTTAAACATTTTTATCTTTTTTTTGAGATACGTCACATTGTTATAGGACGTGGGGCAATTTTGATCCATCTTCTTTATTTATGTAGCGGCAGCTCGTGATTTAATTTGTTAGTCGAACTCATAGAATCATGTGAACTTAATTATTACAGTGATCGTCGTATTACATACCTTAGTCGATTTAATATAATTATAGTAGTACAACAATTAAATGCAACAGCCTTCATACAATAACATGGTTGTTGAGAGGCAGCGCGTTTGGTTTCGTCGGCGCTTCCGACAGCGTGTTATTATAATCTGTGATGATCAGGGACTCGTAGCGGAAATATAGCTCATGTAGTAATTGTACCGATAGTTAACTTTCTGTGATTCAACAATACTAGGGTTATGACTGATTTCGGCAAGCTTCGAGCTCCGCCAGCTACTGCCAGCTCCGTGGGCATTGCTCAGACGAGTAGCGGAGTATTGTTTGTGTGAATACTGCTCGCGTTATACTATATACAAAGTTCCCTCACTAATTATGTAAGTCGTTACGTTAGTCGGATATTAAAAGAGTTGCGAGTTGTCTAATTCAGTAAACAGGCTTTGATTGCTGCAATTACAGGCTATAGTAGCTTTCTGTGATTACAATCATTTCCACCTCTATTAGAAAATTTTATGTTGATTTATTTGTATGATGTTGGTGACGTAGCTAATTGTACAATAATATAAGTTCCTACAGGTGATTGCTTTAGCTGATTGTTATCTTCTGTTAGTCGATCGAATCACTCGTCATTATTGAAACGTCTCGTTACACATCACAGCTAGTTTAATGACAAGGGCACTTCTACCTGAGCGCAGTTTGATACACAATATCAGTATCATGGAGACTTGTGCAGGCTTCGAGGAGCTTTCGTTTGTTATGTAGTGTAATGAGTGCTTTACGTAGCAATAATTTGTTGATTCAGCGTATTCAGTTGGCAGTGGGAACTTACCCCCATGGATTGGTTATTATTGTTAATCCTCTTATTGATGTTGATCAATTTTGACTCAAGTATGTCGCGAAAAATTTTTAGAGTATAAATAACACAGTATAAATAAGCCCGTATCAAGATGAAATGAATTTGTAATAGCTATAAATAGACTCACCCATAAAACCTTGTTAGTGATAAATGCGAGTTGAAAAATGTAGGGCACCGCGCAGAATAGCGCAATGATTCAGCTAATACTATGTAACGGTTGTGCACATTGACGGTGTTCGGGAAATAAAATGGAAGGTAGACAGGCGGTGATTAACGACCCTCCCTCCGCGACGTCGCGTAACCATTAGGCCTCTGCCTCGAATTTTGCGGGCAGCGGGGCGGCGGCGGCGGCGGCGCGGGAGCGGCAGTATCTTACGCGTATAATCAAATGGAACGGCCCTCGAATACAGCGGCGCGGGAGCGGCGCGGCGGCGGGCAACGAGCGGTGCGCTCCAGTCAAGCGGTGACCGCCCGCGTTGGGCGTCTGCATTGTAGGCATAATGTTATAAATTTTTTTTATGACGTATCAAAATGTCTTCGGACGTGCAAGAGCTAATTATTTCGGCCATCTTTGAGAGGACACCCATATGGAACAGCAAACACAACAGAACACAACACTACACTGCTATAGCGCCGCGCGATCTGCCCGCTAGTTTCGAGAACAGGTATGCGTTGCCCGCCCCGCTCCCGCGCCGCCGCCGCTGCCGCCCCGCTGCCCGCAAAATTCGAGGCAGAGGCCTTACTTGCGAGTTGTGTAGCGATACACAGCTGTACTGATGTAGCTCGGGTTCAGTAGCAATCCCCGCGAGTAGTTTCATTTGGATAAGATATTTCGGATGCCTATATCAAACTTTGAAAAATAAAAATAAAGTTAAACATGAAACAAACTCTGAAAACAAGTTCAAAAGTCAAAGCATAACGTGTTTGTAGCGCCATGACGTAGGGTCTGTAACTAGGGCGCCGGGTGCCGCGCCCGCTAGTTAGCAATGTGCAGCTACTGCTGACTAGTGCAGTGTGTTGTGTGTCATACTGCGCTGTTGGTGTACGGGAACACTTATCCAGTTAGCCTGTCCATTTCGACAGAACTACAGGCAGACAAGCGATATTAACAACTCTTACAAACGAACTTCTTACTTGTGACACTCACGGATCCATGACGCAGTTTATACTACTTACCTCATAGAAACCTTTGTTATGTACTTTTTAGTTGTCTTTATACTATCTTGTAGTTTGATTTTGTTGTATTATTTATTATGTCAAATATTTAGTCATTTTGCCATTTATTTATTTGTTGTATT
Source organism: Helicoverpa zea (assembly GCF_022581195.2). Taxonomy (NCBI): domain Eukaryota; kingdom Metazoa; phylum Arthropoda; class Insecta; order Lepidoptera; family Noctuidae; genus Helicoverpa; species Helicoverpa zea. The sequence continues at coordinate 10,699,434 of NC_061473.1, read as the reverse complement.
TAAAAAGTTTAAAACTGAAATCTGTTTAGAGTATCTGAGTAGAGCAGTGCGCTAGTAGTGTAGTATGGCGTGCGCTGTCTTCTGTAGCGACTTTGTTGTTATACGAGCTGTGTTGGGTCATCTCGCAAGTGTCGGCTGAGACAGCTGGGGGCCGGCGCGTGTCACCGCGTGTCCGTGTCAGCCCCCACCGGATAGTGTTGCAGTGCCTTGCAGGCCGGTGCACACCCGCCTGCCGAAAACAAATGTTTCTCCACTATTCTTGCCAGGGTGACGAGTGCAGAAACTGACTGTGTTGTCGGCCTCTATGCCTGTTTTATAGGCAATTTCTAGTGAAGAGCCGCACACGAGTACATAACTGCAGTACTTGAACTCTGAACATTTCTCAATATAATGTGTTCAAGGAGCTCAGTAGACGTGATCCTTGTGTTTGCTGAGCTCCACGAGCACTCCATATATGACTCGTGTGTTTCGGGCTCTTCACTTGTTTCATTCTGATACATATGTATGTAATCTCTTATGCAATTAGTTTAAGAGTTTGGCCGCCATCTTGTAAACAAGTATGTACCTTAAAAATAATGCCAGTGTTTTGCTAAAAAAAAAAATCAAAATAAATAAATAAAAGTAAAAATTAAAAAAATGGTATTACATAACGAGTGCAACTAAAATAATGTACGAAATTAGATGTAAGGTAGTCGCAGCGGCGAGTCGTTCACATTAGTTAGTCGTTTAAAGTGTAAGGCGATAGCGCCGCCCTCACCGCGCGTGAGTACAAACATGCATTTATCCAGTAGGTTGTCGCGCAGTGCGGGCGACTCGCCGCTGCGCTGTAGATTAGCGTTTTTGTATATCTGTGTATGTAAGGTACCTAGCATAACGTTAGCATATGAACTTTGTACATAGCGCCCTCGGCCGATACACATGTACATACACACCTGTATATATCATGTAAATACACTCAAGATATATATTATATATTTAATATTAATATAAATTTGATTTAAAGAATGTTTTGAAAATAAATTGATTAAAAAAATACAAAAAAATAAATAAAGACATACAGTGAGTATGAAGTGGAAAAAGCGATATTGTGTTTCATTTCCATAATACCCTCGACTCGAATGCTAGTCATTAAATATTGCAGTACAACAGGGAGCGGAACATTGAAAGTTGAAACTTGTACAATGAACTGTAAACGGTTCAGTGTTAACTTTTTTCAATATGCAGCGGTCAGACCGAGCAGCCGTGAACTTCGTGTGCGTTACCCTGGCCAGATGTTGTCGAAAATGGTCATTTTAATCTTATAGATAATTAGTTGTGCGGCTTCTGTAATTGTTGCGCACATTTTTAAATTTGTTGCGCTTATAGTTTTTTAATTATTTCACAAAAACGTGTGCGTTCGCGCAGCGGAATGTTGTTGAATTTAAAGATTTTAATTATGCAGATAATTAGTGTATGACGTCCTATAATTGTGTATGGTAAATAAAAATTTGTGTATGCAGCCATTGTGGAGAAATTCAACAAAAACAGATTCCGCTGGGCGAACGTTGGCGAACGTTGTCCTGGCGGAACTTTTTTTAATCCATAGACTTTAGAGAAAAGAGATGTGTTCAAAAATTAGTGTGTATTTGTGTATAATTGATTATGTATGAATGAAATCAGTGCATGCATAAACTTCGGAGAAATTCAAGTTTCCGCTACGCGAACGTTTGGCCATTAGCTAGTTTTCATATAAAGCGCTTACATAGAGAGCTGTAGATTTTTACATACTATTTATAACATATTATTAAAAATATTTTTTTAATAATAATGCCACTATCTACGATAAAAATTAATCTTCAATTAACAAGTACTTCTCTATTTAAATATCCGTGTACAAAAATATTTTTATTATCATTACTTACATAAATTACTTAACTACGTGATTAAAAATAACGTTAATAAACGTTACGTATTTTAACTAAAATGTCGTAGATAGTGGCGTTATTATTAAAAAAATATTTTTCATTCAAGAAATGCAATTGTTTTATTTTTTCCTAACGCTTGTGTACGCAACTGTACCATGTTAATAATTATACTAACCTTCCAAGTTAAGAACATTTCTTAGACATATGGCACGGCCGCTTTTTTGTAGCTATCCGAACTTGGTCGGATTATGTAGGTTTTCGATGCTCCGTCAGTATTATAATTGTCTTTCTTTAATTACTGAATTTAATGACATGAAATATTGCAAGTGAATAGTTGAATGATTAAACTAATTATTGGCATACATTTTACCATGCAATTCCTTTAGAACGTCGTGATATTCGACTGCTTTGTAAACAGTGATCTATTCATGGTAAAATATCCTATAACTTTTTAATTACTAACGGAACATTATTGATACTTGGAAACATGTTGGCGACTCTTACAAGGTTTGTGTAAACGTGAAAATATAGACTCCAAACGGCATACTTTAAGAACTAAGACCTAATAAGTGTATTTTACGTTTATATTTTTATCTTTTGAACCCTACGACTTTTTCTAAATCTGTTTTTGAAACAAATATAAACAAATTCAAAACAACGTATGTAAAAATCTACAGCTCTCTATGTAAGCGCTTTATATGAAAACTAGCTAATGGCCAAACGTTCGCGTAGCGGAAACTTGAATTTCTCCGAAGTTTATGAATGCACTGATTTCATTCATACATAATCAATTATACACAAATACACACTAATTTTTGGACACATCTCTTTTCTTCTAAAGTCTATGGATTAAAAAAAGTTCCGCCAGGACAACGTTCGCCAACGTTCGCCCAGCGGAATCTGTTTTTGGTGAATTTCTCCACAATGGCTGCATACACAAATTTTTATTTACCATACACAATTATAGGACGTCATACACTAATTATCTGCATAATTAAAATCTTTAAATTCAACAACATTCCGCTGCGCGAACGCACACACAAAAACATTTCCTGCTGGAATAACGTTACCCCAGCCAGACCTTTTTCTTTCTGATGGGAATATTTAAATAAATATTACCTATAAAATTAGTTGTTTAGATAAAGTAAATGTTGTGCCATATTTTGTATTTGTTCTTTCTTCGGTTGCGAAGTTATTCGAGATTTTGCTGGGGTGACGTTTTCGGTTTTGCTAGATCTTTGAAATGGTTAAGCGGATTCTTATCAAATTTTGTACATGACTTCCTAGGAATTAGTTTAAAGGACAATGCTATTCTTTGTATGGAAGTTGGGCTCAAGAGTTGCCCACAGTAACTGCATAGTGTATTATGTTCCATAGGCTTATAATAGGTCCCAGACCGACATATTTCGAAATCTATCCCAGGAGTCCTGAGAAAAACTGGTTTGACTCTTATTCAATATTACGAAAAATATGCTTACGAACTCTTAACTATTCCACTTTTATTGCCTTAATTGAAATGCATTATAATATTAATCGACAAATACGAGGTATTGAACGAGATTTTTTTTTACCGACTTCAAAAAATGGAGGATTTTCTCAGTTCGTTTGTATTCTTTTTACGTAAGTACGTGCATAACACCGTCGTTTACCAACCGATTTAAACAATCATTTTATTGTTTGAAAGAATTTACTTTCCAAATGGTTCCTTTGTTATTCGGTCCAGGGTCCAGGGTCTGGTGATAGAAACCTTAAAACAATAGGGAAATCTCGGAAATTGTAAGCACATATCGAATAAAAACTTGTCATTCGGGTATATGTCTCCGATACCACAAAACAGTAGAGGTTAAGACCTGACCTGACGATGGAGACGACAGTGAGATGAGGGAACTCCTCAACGGTATCTATTTACTACCTCGTGTTCGAGCTTATTTTATTTGTCTTGATAAGATTTTTCCATTGCCATTACGGATATTAATTGCATGACGCTACACGAACTTAGGACTGATTGTGGTAGATAGAGACTGAAAAGCAAGAGAAACAACAGTTACCTCTAAACGTCTATTTTTGTTTTTTTTTTTTTTTTTTTATCCTGTTAACAGTGAAACTATCTGAATGTTATTTGAAGAAAAGAGGTTGTTAGGTTTGTGGCTGCTTAAAATGGCTTGCTAACAATGGCTGGCTAACATTAGAACCGGTTTTTCTCGGGACGTCTGGGACCGATTTCCAAAATATTTGGATTTCGTGTTAACAGTGAAGTAAAGAACCTATTCTAACCATTCCCACTACTGGGCAAATGGCTTGGGCTTTATAAAGTGACTGTTCAAGTTTAACATTAGAACCGGTTTTTCTCGGGACCTCTGGGACCGATTTCCAAAATATTTGGATTTCGTGTTAACAGTGAAGTAAAGAACCTATTCTAACCATTCCCACTACTGGGCAAATGGCTTGAGCTTTATAAAGTGACTGTTCAAGTTTAACATTAGAACCGGTTTTTCTCGGGACCTCTAAGACCGATTTCCAAAATATTTGGATTTCGTGTTAACAGTGCAGTAAAGAACCTATTTCGACCACTTTCACTGCTGGGCAAATGGCTCAGGCTTTGTTAAGTGACTATCTATGGAGAACATTTGAACCGGTTTTTTTCGGGACCTCTGGGACCGATTTCAAAAATATTTGGATTTCGTGTTCAGAGTGCACTATGGAACCAGCTGGAACTACTCCCACTGCTGGGCAAACTTTGAGCCCAGACCCTGGCATTGTCCTTTGTTCGGCAATAATAAAACCAAAATAATGCATATCTTAAAGGTTATTTCATTAAATGCAAAAACCTTTCAATTAGTCCCAGCATTCAATAAGAAGTCTAAAGACTTACTTTAAAGCTTGTAACTGCCTTCAAATGTATGTGAAGTTTCATAAGTATCTTGTAAGTATTTAACAAGTTATGAGGATATTCAGTTCTTCACGAGCACGGTCTTGATGCGCGCGGTATTATTTGGCCACTGGATTGTTGTGCTGCTTCTGTAATTGTTGCGCACATTTTTAAAATTGTTCCGCTTATAGTTTTTTAATTATTTCACAAAAACATTTCCTGCTGGAGTAACGTTACCCCAGCCAGACCTTTTTCTTTCTGATGGGAATATTTAAATAAATATTACCTATAAAATTAGTTGTCTAGATAAAGTAAATGTTGTGCCATATTTTGTATTTGTTCTTTCTTCGGTTGCGAAGTTATTCGAGATTTTGCTGGGGTAACGTTTTTGGTTTTGTGAAAAAAAGTCGTGGTGGCCTAGTGGGCAAAGAACCAACCTCTCGAGTATGAGGGCGTTGGTTCGATTCCAAGTCAGGCAAGTACCAATGCAACTTTTCTAAGTTTGTATGTACTTTCTAAGTATAGCTTAGACACCAAAAGACTGTGTTTCGGATGGCACGTTAAACTGTAGGTCCCCGCTGTCATTGAACATCCTTGGCAGTCGTTACGGGTAGTCAGTAGCCAGTAAGTCTGACACCAGTCTAATCAAGGGGTATCGGGTTGCCTGGGTAACTGGGTTGAGGAGGTCAGATAGGCAGTCGCTTCTTGTAAAGCACTGGTACTCAGCTGAATCCGGTTAGACTGGAAGCCGACCCCAACATAGTTGGGAAAAGGCTCGGAGGATGAACGTTTTTGGTTTTGCTAGATCTTTGAAATGGTTAAGCGGATTCTTATCAAATTTTGTACATGACTTCCTAGGAATTAGTTTAAATTTGTTCGGAAATAATAAAACCAAAATAATGCATATCTTAAAGGTTAGTTCATTAAATGGAAAAACATTTCAATTGGTCCCAGCACTCTCAGTAAGAAGTCTAAAGACTTACTTTAAACGTTATTTTAAAGCTTGTAACTGCCTTCAAATGTATGTGAAGTTTCATTAGCATCCTGTAAGTATTTAACAAGTTATGAGGATATTCAGTTCTTCACGAGCACGGTCTTGATGCGTGCGGTGTTATTTGGCCACAGGATTGGATATATGAACTGAATGTTATCTCAATAATTAGTTATATAGATCAGGTGTATGTCAGTAAAATTTTAGCTCAGTACATTGGATAATTAATGAGATAATACGATTAAAGTCATTAGGAAGTGAATGACCGTGGTACCCCGACCAAGTTTAGGTGGTTACAAAAAAGCGAAAACGCAGAACATTATACTATCTTTTGAAATGTTTAGTATAATACACCTTACAATTTCGGTACAGACGCGTACACTACTAAATATACACTGTTAAATAAGACAAACGTAAGTTTAGTGTTAACTGAAAAAAACATTGTATATTATTTATTGTCTGTAATCATTACACATTCCAATATGTGTATTATTTAAATAAAAACTGTAACTGTGTACTGTGTATACTGAAATCTATAATTTAAGTAAAAAATAATAGAAAATTTAAAAAATGCAAAATTACCATTTGTAATTTTTATCTGTGATTGTTTTTGAGTATAAGTATAATAATACTTTAAAAGTTCAATTGAAATTATTATTTTACCTGCCAATAAAAATCTTTAAAAATCATGTACTTAGTTTTTTTTACTTTTGTACATGTCTGTACTAAATTTGTAACACTATCTTACATATTTTAGAAGGTACCATAATGTTCTGCGTTTTCGCTTTATCGTAACCACCTAAACTTGGTCGGGTTACCACGGTCATTCACTTCCTAATGACTTTAATCGTATTATCTCATTAATTATCCAATGTACTGAGCTAAAATTTTACTGACATACACCTGATCTATATAACTAATTATTGAGATAACATTCAGTTCATATATCCAATCCTGTGGCCAAATAACACCGCACGCATCAAGACCGTGCTCGTGAAGAACTGAATATCCTCATAACTTGTTAAATACTTACAGGATGCTAATGAAACTTCACATACATTTGAAGGCAGTTACAAGCTTTAAAATAACGTTTAAAGTAAGTCTTTAGACTTCTTACTGAGAGTGCTGGGACCAATTGAAATGTTTTTCCATTTAATGAACTAACCTTTAAGATATGCATTATTTTGGTTTTATTATTTCCGAACAAATTTAAACTAATTCCTAGGAAGTCATGTACAAAATTTGATAAGAATCCGCTTAACCATTTCAAAGATGATGATGATGAAAGATGATGATAAAAAGCAGCTGTAGAACCAAAAGAACATTGAGATACAACTACTATATAAATAAAAATAATAGTACTAAAGTAGCGTATTTAAAATATTCCAGATTGCTACGTAAATGTATAAACAGTACTCAGTCACTCTGCAACCACAACTACATCAAAAACTCGCAAAATAAAGGTAAAGCAACTTGGGACGTAGTGAAACGCTATGTTGATGGCGTTGCTCCCAAATCTGGTGCTTTCATTGAAAGTATTGTGGATAACGGCAGTACAATTACATCTGGATCTGATATAGCAAACATTTTTAATAATTTTTTTATAGATGTAGTTCAATGTTCTAGAGATACTGCTTCTTCTTCTGCTCATAATGAGACTCAGTACACAAATGTAAACAGCAACAATTCCAGTATTTTTTTAGAACCGACGGATGCAAAAGAAGTCTTTAACACAATAATTTCACTAAAAAACTCAAAGTCAACTGGTTACGATGAAATTAATACTGAATTACTGAAACGTATTGCACCATTCATCTCAGAACCGTTGACTCATATTATAAATTTATCTTTTGAGGAAGGATGTTTTCCAGATCAACTTAAATTGTCCATAATAAAACCATTGCATAAAAAGGGGCCTAAATCAGACAAAAATAATTACAGACCAATTGCCCTTACTCCGGTTTTATCAAAGGTCTTCGAAAGAATTATGCTCAAAAGAGTAGTCAATTTCCTCGACAAATATGATATTTTGGCACCAGAACAATTCGGTTTCAGAAAATATAAATCAACACAACTAGCTACCTTTACCTTAATAAACAACATCATTAATAATATCAATCAGAAAATTCCAACTCTAGCACTATTGTTAGATCTCAGCAAAGCTTTTGATTTTGTTGATCATTCAATTCTCCTCTCGAAACTCGAGAAATATGGCATTAGGGGTTCGTCTTTGCAATGGTTCCAGTCCTACTTGCAAAACAGGAAACAATTTGCCAGGATTTCAAAATTTGATACCGGAACAAATAATGTGGTGCAATTTGATTCGTATCAAAGAGCTAATTGTTCTGGGGTGCCGCAGGGGAGCATTCTAGGGCCTCTACTCTTTCTTATATATGTGAATGACCTTCCACGTGCCCTCAAACATAACTGTGTCCAATTTGCAGACGATACTACCATAATCTTGGACTGTAAAAACGTAGACACCTTCAAAGAAGAAATATATAAAACACTAGAAGATGTAGTAAAATGGCTAGAAATAAACAAATTAAAAATAAATATAGACAAAACAAAACTAATTAATTTTAAAACTTATAAGGGTAAAAACACTGAACTAAACATTAGCTACAAAAATACAGATATCAAACAAATAAATAGTGCAAAATTTTTGGGTATTATTCTTGACACACATCTCTCATGGAAAGATCATGTTAATAGTTTATGTGTAAAAATTAACAAGTTCGTTTTCGCACTTAGAAAAGTGAAAGACGTGACGAGCCGCCATACCTCGATTATGGTATACCATGCCTACGTATGTTCTATAATTCGATACGGCATCGTGATATGGGGGAATTCTTGCGACATTGCTAGATTATTTATAGCACAGAAAAAGTGCATTCGAGCACTGTACGGAATGAGCTGGACAGAATCATGTAAACCTATCTTCAAGGCACATAGTCTCTTAACCGTACCTTGCATATACATATATGAAGTTTCTAAATTTGTTAAAAACCACGGTTATCTTTTTATATCTAATGATAACACATTTAGACGCAAAATTAATCGCCTTCCCTTAAAAATGCCCGTCCCTAAGCTGGAGCTTTTTAGGAAAAACTGTGCCTATATGGCTCCATTAATTTATAATTCTCTGCCTAAGGGAATGACTGACTTGCCGTACAACAAGTTCTGTACTGCCCTTCGAAAGTGGCTAATCCAGGAGAGTTTTTATAGTGTTAAAGAGTTTCTCAACAAAAGTACATGTCGATTTGGTGCCCACTAAATGCCGTACCTTTTTTTTTAACCAATAATTTAATTTAAAAATTAATTTAATTGATTAATATATTAATTAAACAGATAATTGTATAATTCCATTAGCTTTAAAGAACCATATTTTGCATACCCGTAATACGGGTGAAATATGTTTTGTACACTACAACTTACATAATTGTTAACACCTTATGTAAAACCATATTTCAAGCAAAATAAATGATTTATTTATTTATTTATTTATTTATTTAAAGATCTAGCAAAACCAAAAACGTTACCCCAGCAAAATCTTGAATAACTTCGCAACCGAAGAAAGAACAAATACAAAATATGGCACAACATTTACTTTATCTAGACAACTAATTTTATAGGTAATATTTATTTAAATATTCCCACTAGAAAGAAAAAGGTCTGGCTGGCGTAACGTTACGCCAGCAGGAAATGTTTTTGTGAAATAACTAAAAAACTATAAGCGCAACAAATTTAAAAATGTGCGCAACAATTACAGAGTCCGCACAACTAATTATCTGTAAGATTCAAATGACCATTTTCGACAACATCTGGCCTGGATAACGTACACTGCATCGCGATAGCAGACTACGTCACGTCTTTATGAATCAAGTTTCTGAAATGTAGAGTGAAGTCGGAAATATGAGGGGTTTATGTGAGGAAACTTAGGCTGCATTCGTCAAGGTTTGTTACGAGCTGGTAGAGTTGAGCTTAATTAAAAGTTGAGCGTGCAAACGAGCAGTTTAGTTGTCGGCGAGAGCGACTGTCGTGAGAGACATTTTGTAGACGAGCGGAGACACGGCGCGGTGCCTGCACTAATTAGGCGCTCTAGGAGCTCAGCTAATTGTTAGCAGTTAATTTTAATGTAAAATAAATCAGTAATTTTATATTTATCACAAAGAAGAAAAATGTTCTTTTTGTTGATTCAGAAGATTTTATGTAAACAATTTGTTTCGTTCGGCGTATGGTGAAGGTGATCGCTCATTTCGAATCGAAAGCGCTGCAGATAGTATAATTATAGTTCACAGCTATTGTTGTGGTCAGTTGACACGACAAAAGCATTTAATTCACCTGTTTGTACATGCAGTGCACCACATGATGGCGTTGACAGCTGGTGTGTGGCAACAATGAGCTTCAGATTAATTTGAGCGCGTGTCGCTGACACGCAGTTAAAAGTTGTGCGACACGCGCGTCACGCCGACAGTGACACGCCGACAACGACACGCCGACAGTGAGCGACAGTGACACGCTGACCACTTGGGAGGATGACGTCGGTTTTGCAAAATGCGTTGAATTTTCGTTCAGTTTCGCTCCTTATGTTTGGTGGCTAAGAATTGTGCAATGCAATGCACATTTGTCGTAGGTAGTGTGCATATTCTTTTAGGAACCAGAAGTGTTAAATATTATAAAAAAGACAGATCACAACGAACTTATGTAGTTTTTATTACAAATTTGCTCATCCATCATCTTCAGAGCCTTTTCCCAACTATGTTGGGATCGGCTTCCAGTCTAACCGGATTCAGCCGATTACCAGTGCTTTACAAGAAGCGACCGCCTATCTGACATCCTCAACCCAGTTACCCGGGCAACCTGATACCCCTTGGTTAGACTGGCGTCAGACTTAGGACCGGCGCTAACCGCCAGCGTGGCACGGCAAAGGATTTTAATGCTATAATTAAGTTATTTTGAATCTTATTTCAATGAGTTTAGAATCTATGTTACTTTATTTGCCGCAGGATGCCACGGCATGACGCGGTATGCCGCAGGATGCGGTGGCATGACGCGGCATGCCGCGGCGCGCCACAGTATCCGATAATAGCGTCCTATGAGAATGGCTGGAACAAAATACTTTTCTGTAAAAAAAGGCTAACAAATATAAATCCGATTCAGCTACAATATTGTTCATTTGTCAATAACGCATATGGGTCGGAGCGCGCTACGCGGGCGAGGGACAATCGTCACGAACGCACGTCGTAGCCGCATCACTCGTAGCGCTCGTTTTGTCTACGCCGTAGCGCCGTAGCGCTGTAGCCGACTATTGTTTATTTTGTAGTTCTAGCACAGTTATAGTTATCGGCATTAATCTTGAGCTCTGACCTACATCTGCGCAGAAGTAATTTATTGGGTCCCTTTTGTGGTATGAAGTGAAGCGCGGGAGCGGGCTAAAACGGTGAATGGCCCACAGTGCATCGCGTCATAGCCGTCACTCGGGATTGGTTCTTTGCTAATAAATCACTTCTGCGCAGATGTAGGTCAGAGCTCAAGATTCGTGCCGATAACTATACCGTTTTTGCTACGATTTTTATTTCTTTTTTCCGTTATTATTGAACATTTTAATGAAAGGAGATTTGTATTATTGGAAAATACTACAAAGTTATCTTTATATTGTAATTTTTTTTAGTTACACTGGGCTATTTCAGAAACAATGTTTATTTTGTGAGTAGTACTTAATTACAATATTTTCTTTTTATGTCCTGAATCACATGACGATGTATGAAGCCCTATAAGTAGTAAGTTATTCGGTATCTTTGAATTTTGGTAACAAGGCGAGTCGTAAGTGATCTCATAAATTGTCAACAAATACCTATCTCTCAGCGTCGAAAAACGTATAAATTTCACGACAACCCTTTCCCTATAAAGTCTAAACGATAACAAATCAAGTACCGTCGGCAGCACATCTGGCTCGGATTTATTCCCACTTGACCGAGAAATATGTACCGACAGTACGTCAGCCGAGCGGATGCTGCGAGCGTCACCCGGGATAACCATCGCTTACTACGATCCTACAGACAGCACAGACTCTATCGAGGTAACAAGGTCCAAACTACGTCAAAGACGCTTTAATGTATGACTTTAAATAATTAATGTTATGATATTAGTAAGTAAATAAGTAAGTAGATGTTTCAGAGCTTACAGAGCTGCGCGTTTGTAATCTACACTACTATTACAGAGTAGCGTGACTACTCAGGTAATTTATTAGCAATGCACTATAAATAACGAGCACAGACGTTACAATGCATTACTCCATTATGCGTATTAATGGCAATAACATAAATTACATAAGTCAAGTAGTAAGTAGTACAGGGTGAAGGTGCATCGACCCCGCGTCGGTGTCACCGCGAGTGATCGACTCGAGAGGCGCTCACTCCGCTCTCACCATTCACTCACGGATGGCATGGGAGTATGCATTCATGTGAGATGTAACGTATCGCTCACAAAACGACACTAATGACTCTCTGACGGCATTATAATGGATTGGATGTATTACTTAGTTTCAAACAGCCTTTGCATTTAATAATGCTGTTGTTTTCAACTAATGAATTACATAGAAATATTTTTAATTAAGTAGATGATCGAGCTGGTGTTTATAATATCTTATTACTCATTGCTCATAAATTATTATGGTCTCGCTGGACTTTCTATGTATGGAACAGGGTGGGTCATTTAATCCACTTGCATGCAGTAAGGTGCTACTTACACTGAGTAAGTAGGTAGGCACATAATGATTACAGTAGACTCATATTGAAATCAATTTATAGAATTATGTATGTCACCTGCTGAAGGTACAACAGCTGTGAATAATTTCCGTTCCATGCAAATGTCATGTTATATAAACCGTGGAGTATATTCACATTTCCATCAATTTCCCGCCTGACAGGGTGACGCCCCGGGCTGCCCCGAGCCGGCCCTGCACCGTGCCAGTCAGTGGTCGTAACAACGTCACGTCAAATCATCATTTGTATAAATCTTTTGTTTCTAATGAAAATGGTGTTGAAGGCCTTTGCGTTTCTGAATAATTCCATGATTAAAGATGTTATACCTTCATTAATGCTGAATGAAAAGAAGAATTTATAGAAGAGGTCGGTATGCTGCACTGGCTCCAAATAAGATTGTGACTTGGGCTGCGCAATGATGATGATTGACTAATGAGACTAAAACAGTTTGTTACAGTATTAAGTAGGGTCACCAACAAAACGATTTACTTAGGTACTTGCGAGAGAAGCTTGATTCAATCGGGGCAACGGCTTTTAGATCTGTAACCCAAACAAGTAGTGGTAGGGGTACAAACCGCGGGAAATAATCACTGAACTGATCTAACTGATGAGTCAAAAGAAAGCCTTCACAGTAACGCACACTGAAAGCGAACAGCGGGAAAAAAGTGAACGAGATACGAGCCATACTCAACGTGACCACACTACAGCACTTCATGTCCACAAAACCCGTGAACCTTATTCCTGAGCAATATGGCACAAAATCGATCGCAGTACGACTCGAAGCTAGCGTCGAAATAAGCGGGTAGTTGAAGACGCATGCGCGCGACGGCGTAAACAGTGCCGTGTCATCAGTCGCACGGCAGCCGTCGGCGCGCACGGTCGATGCGCGCGTTTCTCAACAGTGAAAGCCGCGTCGCGAGTGTTATGGTGAATTGTTTCAATCAAATAAATTAAAACGTTCGTGTACAAATAAGGAAAGAACTTGGGAGTGATTTGTACGGTAAGTGTCGCTTGAATGTTGTATAATATCGCTGAAACGTCGGCGCTGCGTCGGTAGGCTGTGAAGTTGTGACCCGGTTTTCGAAATAAAAATAAATTTCCATATTTTTCTCGCGTCACCACGTGTGAAGGGAGTCGACGAACCCTCTCCCAGCGTTGCGGTGCAGCCGGCACCCGCCATGGTGGTGGCATGTGATTTACGTAACAAAAGAAGTGACACATCGATGGTGTCTGCGTACCAGCGACCCCATGCCTATATGTAGGGTACACACGTATATTCGCGACTCGGACAAAGGGTTTAATAACTGAAAAGCAATTTTCTTAATGTTACATTAAGATAATGACATGGTGTATTGGGAATAGTTATTAGTTGTATGAAATGTGACGGATGATGTTATGATCGTGTACGTCGGCTTTAGCTCACTAGCAAGAAGTAAATTAGTCTAGATGTAGGACACCGCAATACTCTGAGATAAGTTCATGGGAGACCATCTACGTTTTATTCAAATATAATGTAGGTGCATTAAACTATAATATAAAATACTAGCTGGTGCCCGCGACTTCGTCTGCGCAGGTTTAGTATTTCGAACAATATGTTTACAAATTGTAGCCTATGTGTTATTCTGATGTATAAGCTATATTATTGTAAAGTTTCATTAAAATCCATTCAGTAGTTTTTGCGTGAAAGAGTAACAAACATCCATACATCCATACATACAAACTTTCGCGTTTATAATATTAGTAGGATTGTTATAACAGTATTAAATGAAGATCAATAACTCTTATATAATAGAAAAATAATTTATATGAATTCATACAATACAACTGATGGAACTCTTTCCGAAATAAAAGAGACAGTTCCACAGCGATATGACTCATCACAGCTTTAATATGAATCTTTCAATTAATTCTATTCACAGTACATACACAATTATAGTTTCTCTGAAACGATGTATTTATAATTCTTCATGTCGTGACCGACAGGATTACTGTCACGTGTTGAAATACATATAGGGAGTTACTACCAGATTGCTACCATCTGCCATTAGTTGCTATCAATTGCTACCCTCGTGGTTCTGAAGGATAATCAGCATCTAAAGGTATCAGGATGCCTTCAGATATCAGGATACTGTTACATTGTCCAGTGTGAAGAAATTACTGACGCAAAAGTATAAAGTGTTTTTTTCGCCAAGAGTTGCTACCTAATTGCTACCTTCTGAAGCTCACTCGACAATAAGGACACCATGTACAATTTTTTCATCGCCAAAAATATAAAAATCAGTAAAATTACAAAATTCAAGCTATTGTCACTATTGCTGGCTTCATTTGCTATAATGGTATAGCGATATGGTTGCAAAAATAACTTTATGAAAGCATCTTGAAGTAATGTAAAGATTTGTATGAAAAGCACGTTGTGATGTCAACATTGTTTGAACCGACTGCGTTACCTGAAACGGTATTCACATTCAGTTTTATGAAGCACATTGTCAGCTGAACTCCGTGCAAACAGATGCTGCTAACGTTCTGAATATAACTTATATATAAAGATAAAGTGCAATGATATGAAAACTAATTCTTGAGCTCATCCCATGGCGATAGCATCTCGCCTGAGACAGACTCGAGTCAACTAAGTATATCTGTGAGTACACCGCAGTTACTTCGATTAGTTTTGTTAAATCCCACCCGTTTATTGACACAGAATAAACGTAAGAAGGGATCCTTAATAAAGCTTTAATTTTCAACAGTTCAATTTCTTCTGCTGCATATTTTATTGCCACTGCGATTGAGGAAATTCCACTTACCATAAAAATGTTACCATGTTCTCCTTTCGTACTTCATTTCTCATTCATCTAATCTGCCTAGGCTTTCTCTCATTCAGCTAATCGGTGCCAGTGTGCCACATGGCGCATCAGACTTCCAACATTCTAACAGTAGTTAGAAAATAATCTTAAAGAGAAGTACGTGTCTAAGAAATAAGTTATCAAGCGATCACAGTTAGCAAGTAATATTAATTTAGTTGGCAGCGTTAATTGCTTGCTACATGTATGTTACATACAAAGCATCGCAGCTGTATTGTAGCAGTCAACACGAGTTTGTAACAGCGTGTCACTTGCAGCAAGACTCCATTGTGCGGTAACCACGAGTCGTGCACTGCTCAGAATTACACTTTAATTTACTTGAAGACGGATCATACATTGTATTCCTCAATTACAACATATTAGTTCATATGGCGTGCTTGTGCAACAAAACTCGACCCAAAACACAAAAAACATAAAAAGCTTAAAAACTTATGTTATTTTATCTGCAACTCGATTCGCAAATGAACACAGGGGCGGCGCGATATTATGATAAATCGATTTATTTACACTCGCTATCGCTTTCGCAAGTCGAGTTAAGCCTCGCTCAAGCCTCATTAGGCACACACAAGTTACGAACATCGCACTGACGACGTTATTACATTTCACAATAAGTTCGGCAAGTCGTTATAGCTGAACCACGCGATACCACCGCGAATAACTTAGCCGTATCTTAAGTATAACTTACTTATAACTTGGATGATTTAATTAAATAAATGCGGTCGCTTGTCGTGGCTTACGAGCGCGGCTCAGTGGGCTCGTGGCTCGTGGCTCAGCGGCTTAGGGTTACAACTATTTAGCAGCGATAGTGCAAGATGAATGTCGCTACCCGACGACTTACCCGCAGGGTTGAACAGACGGAACAATTAAATTGAAAATATCATTTATTTCTTACAATATATTCCAAATGTATGACTTCACTTGGTTCAGAGGAAAGTCACCGATGCAATGGACCGATCAAGTCAAGACAGCAATCAATGGTCCACTTCAAGAGTGCACACGAAGAGTTTTACTACTGACGAATGGCGACGGATTGTCAAGCGTGCCACAACACCTGAAGTGACCACCACGACCACTCTGTCAAGAGTGTGACGATCAAGAAGAAGTCCAAATACATCGTCAATGAGTAAGAACGTATTGAACGTGAACTCCGATCAGCTAAGCTCTCGCAAACAGAATGCATCCGATACACAAACGTGTTACAGTAATTACTTCGCAGAAGCTCTCGCTGCGAGACGATCTTACAAGTGATTGATGCGACGTTAGCGCTTCCTAATTGAAGTAACTGAATAAATTACTGATCAATGAAAAAGTTCTAACGATTTTCATTTACGTGAGTAAGTAAATACTTACAAGGTCAGATGCAGCGATATGTATGTATTTTCATGACATTACCTGAAAGTACGATTTCTGTTCTTTCAATTACAGAAATAAAAAAAAAATGTTGGGGAGTTTGTTCTACCACTTCCTAGCAAAAACATATAGGAAGTGGTGAAGGGCGGGCGTTTTGGGGGCTGAATTTTGTAAATTTGACCTTGAAAAAGTGCTGATTTTTAGCTTTTACTTTGAATAAATGACTCCTTCTTTTTTTTAATCGCTGTCTTCAATTAGTATTTCACTAGTAATGAAATAGTTTACAGTTTAAATATGCGTTCATTGTCAGTAGCATCCCTGCGTTTGTAATCCCGTCCGCCGGGCGAGCTTCGGCGGCGGGCGAGCGGGCGACTTAAAACTATCATTAGTGCTAATTAGCCGCGTATCTGCCGCCAATTAACAGCAATACTTACTGTAATGCCCGCGGGTTAAGCCTTGCATTTATTTGCACAAATCTGCATTACCTGAATCATCTTCAGTTTTACATAAATAACACATGCGTATATGTCGAATAGCTGAATAAAATAAATGTGTAATGATTATTTATTTACTTTTCATTGCATTGGAGATGTTTATAAGTAGTTTAATTTGATTTCCACGAAAATGAGTTTTTACACAACTGCTGTAAATAATATAAAACATTCAGGGTTTTGATGAAAGTACAACTGTTCAGTGTTAGATACTTAGCACGTGTGTAGATGCTAGCTAAGCACAAAACTGCAGTTATTGTGTTGGCGCGTGTCATAAATGCCAAACTTACTTTACACAGGTTTTTAAACTTGAGCGATTTGTACATACATATATTTGGAAACAATCGGGACTTAAACGCAATACTATGTATAAACACTTACATACTATGTATGTACTCAATACAACCACTAAAGGATAGTCATCAGTCATATTTTTCTACAATTCTTATTACAAGGAAAATTCGAAACATATTTTACGAGAAGGTACTACAATTCAGAAAAACATTATGTTGAGTACAATACAATTTGTCAGATTTGTACTTCAATAACCTTTATTTGATATTCATGCTACCCTTACAGAATATATTTTATTCGCTCTCGTAAATCACTTCTCAGAATTCAAACCTAATTCTTTACATATGGTTGACTTCTCTAGTGCTGTCTGTCTTCACGAAATCGTAAAGCAATATAATGAGTACCCTTAGGAAAGGAGGTACTTTTTAACCCCCGACGCAAAACATGTAAAATGTCGAAATACATAACTCTATAAGTAACTGTACTTTCGAGTCGGGGTACCGCTTTAGTTTTCAGCTATACGTTATTCCCGGCGTGAAACTACAGTTCATCGTATTTTGTTGACTTTTAAATCCATTTTTACGATACATTTCATGAAAATTTTAAAATATAAAAATTTAGGTAGTAGGAGTATCTTTCTAACACTTCATTGATCCCACGACTCCCCTGGGCATCTTAATCTTGCTGCAAATTACCGACTTAAGTTACTGCGTAAAGACTGCCGTCCATACGAATTACCGTCTTTGTATTTCTCACCGATGACAAGCAGAGTTGAAGCAACGACAATGTAATCAGAACTAATCTAACGTTGCTTGGACCTGTTCAGAGTAACAACTTGATACAAACAAGCAGTTGTCTGCATGTTTGTGATCACGTGAGAAGCGTGTGCAGTGGTGCAGTGTTGCAGTTTGTCGATACAGGAGAGCGAGGCGTGGGTGCAGCCGGGACAGTGACCCCGCGACTCCGGCGTCATCCGCGTCGACACATCACCGCAGGATGTAAACAACTTGCTATTGTTTATGTCGTACATAATCGTCGACCGCTGCTTCACGTACCTTTTGCTTCCACGAAGTATAGACGTAACGCGTTCTTCTCACGTAGTGCACGTAGTTTTAATTCACTACCCCGGGATCTCGACATAGACCTTTTTTGCACAAAGTCTAACGTAGTAAGGCGACGTTTGGCAAAACTGTTCTTTTGCGAATGATTTTAAATAAAATTGTAAATAATGTAACTGGCTAGCAATTGTAATCAAACTGAAGGTATCTAGGGTATAAAGACTGTAACATTATGTTAAATTGTTAATATGTTAAATTATGTTATAAAGACTGTAACATATTGTTGTAAATATCGATAGGTTGAAATTATCTGTGGAGGCTTGTTGTTGGCAATTTAGTTATATAATATGTTACTTATAATATTGTGATTAGTCCGTAAGCCTTCTCTAAGAATAAATAAATAAATAAAATAAATAAATAATATAATGGTTGTAGTTGGCTGTGTATGGTAAATGTTTACGTACCTACATATTTACTTGATCAAGCAAGGGCGACAGTCTTAAATCACTGATTTTTATTTTCACCAGTAAAACGATTGCTGAAAATATATTCTTTGATTTGCTCCAACCTTCACATTACGCATACAAAACCTCTGGTTCAATATCGACCGTGAGCGTGACAGTATGTGACCAGTGCAGCTGGCAGCAGCTGCAAGGTCAGTCCTCATTCACAGGCGCGGAGGCCGCTCATTCAGCCAGGGCCATTCAAACCTGTGGCCTGCAAGGTATTCAGGCTCCCACTATGCTGCTGTATTGTACTGACGGCTTTTAGATTGCGGAGCCACTGGCACGACGTTTAATTATAATCTTAAATAGTGTGCGATATGTAGAGGTGCTAAACTAAAGCGTTCTCATGCACAAGTAGGTGTGAGATGTTATCAGACACGTCAACATACACGTCGACTTATCATTGTATTGTTAAGCTTCCTGAATCTTGCAGATCGAAATAAAGCATAGTGATTATTGGTACATCTGCACTTTTCAAAGACCCTCAGTTATGACAAGTTGATAATTCACACTTCTGCTTAGATATCGAAATCTCGATAACAACTGGACACATAGACACATCTTCCATTCAGTCGCCACAATCAATCAATTCCTCCATAATAAAAAGAATAAGTCCAGTGACACGTGGTCGCTCCACGAGGCGCGAGGTGCTAACTACATCTGCCTTCCTTTGTGTGAGGAGACTCTGTCCACAATGGCCCATTCACTACACTTTGATTAAGCCTTCCACCAGGCCTCAATCTATTGAAGGAGCCAATATTATATACCTACATATACTATAGTGAATGATAGTTATAGGACATCAGAAGTAATTGGAGTCCAAACACAATAGTAATTGCTAAACTTTTTAATTAACAAAATAACAGGGTGTTGGAATTGTTCACGTTATTTGATGACGATTAATGAACTTTGTGTAGTGGAATATTATGTTACTGCAGGTCTGTATATCCACGTGTCAACACTGGTAGATTTTAATAAATATTTCAGTGACAGTTTCTAGTAAAGCAATTAACATTTTGAGGGCAACAAATGCTATATTATTTGCAAGCCATTATTATCGCGTTCACAGTGAGTGACAAGTTGTCATCGATCAAATGCAAAACGTGGTAAATACATAGATACTAATTCAATTAATTGACTGAAGCTTGATATTAAAACCCACTTGTATCATTTATAATAGGTACTATTACCTCTATTTTCCCATGAAGATAAACGTTCAAGCCTTATGTGCTAATAAAAGAAAATGCCTTTTTACATACATAGATTGCCTCATGTAGGTAAAGTGATAATAGAGGTACTAACTGGGATCTTATAACTTAAACAATTAAATAAAGTAAAACTGAAGTGTGTAAGCTTTCCGTGGGCGGCGTGTGATCGCGGCGCGTGGCGGTGGCGTGGTTGTGGCGCGGCGTGGGCGCACACAGCTCTTCAATTGTTTTACTTGTTACTTCAGCGCTGTGTACTTTCCATTACTTCAATCCTTGTTATAACTACCTACTGAAACTTAACACAAAACCTTAATACAGTCGTTGACAGGTAGTGTTTCATTCAAGCTGAACATGTATTAATGAAAAGTACAGGTGCTATTTCTAAATATACATTTCTATACAGTAATTGTGTTACCAGAAAAGCTTCAACGCGTTATAAAATGTTATTACACGTACAAAAGAACACGTTATTAAAGTTTGGTTCTTGGAATGAGCCACGGGGAGTGTGGTCGCCACTTCACCGCGCACTGTATTCAAATAACGTTTTAACAAGAATAGTTTAACGCGTGCACTGCCGGGGGAGCGAGGGGGTGCGGGGTGCAGGGGAGGGGGTGTTAGACAAAGAGCTCGTCATTCTCGGGGAAATAAAATGGAATTAGTAGAAGTCGGGCGGCGGGCGTGTGGGTACCTACGTGACGAGGTGTCAATGAAATTCCTGTAATTACTTTACATAGTACAGTACATACAAGGCTTGGTAAACGAAGAATTACGTTTTTGGTACTTAAACGGAATTAAATTGATGAAGATTGGGCTTCATTTTGAAATATTGTACATTTATCCGAATTTCAATCAAAAACTTGTGAAAAATGTTGTCATAATTTGATTATTTTGTCACTGCGATCCAATTTGATTCCTGGATTAAATAAAAACTACCGATGCGTACACTCTCAATTCAATACCTAGTCGAAAAATTCATCGTACCTACATGAAAATCAAATAAAGCTTCACATTTCCTAGAACACGCTATGAATGGGCATCAAAATATAAAGTCCAGCTTCCCAGAAAGTAGAAAAACAAATTTATTTTTCGTTCGTCGCACAAACGTACGGTGAAATGGTTGGTGGGGCTTTGAACTTTGAGCCTTCATTAAAAATATTAAATTGTTTTCGTATATATTTGGTCGTTTATCTCCGGTTATGTAACCACCACAAATTGCCGAAACCAGTTGAAAAACAGGTTTTAAACTAGGTCAAGTTTTGTGCATCATCGTCAGGCCGAGTTTAACGATATCGAGTTGATGTTGACACATAAATTAATAGGGAGTACTTATCGAGAGCTTTTAATTTTAATTTTCTTTTACAAGCTTTATTTTTGAAACATTTTACGTCACAAATGTAAGTAATATATATCTACAATATCAATATAAACTGAAACGCCGTGACGGCACAATTAGGCGAAGTAACTTGATTGATGTTTGTTAGAAAGTTTTCTTTGATCTGTCAAATGTTTCGCAGAATTATTAGATGGTGACTTTAACAGCCATTTAATTTCAACACAGCTACAGTTATAGATATACCTCGTTATGCAGTACTTCTAAAAGGAGCATTGTCTGTTTGTAAGTAAGAAGCACAGATACTCGTAACATGGTACATCGGCAATAATATCAAGAGCGTGCAGTAACAAGTGAGCCGTTTCCTATGTAACGAGACTCCGCAGATGTCTGAGTGCTTCTGAGAACCGCTCAGAACGAACTGATGCTCACATACTATATACCTACACATATACATAGATATGTATATAGGTAGGTAGGATTGCGAGCAAAAACCTCGCGTCCATTATTGAGTTCTAGGAATATCAAATGTTTTTGGGAAGCTTGCATTTTATTCACGAGAAAGGTTTTCGCTTTAATTAAAATATCATTTTCAGTATATCTCT
Source organism: Helicoverpa zea (assembly GCF_022581195.2). Taxonomy (NCBI): domain Eukaryota; kingdom Metazoa; phylum Arthropoda; class Insecta; order Lepidoptera; family Noctuidae; genus Helicoverpa; species Helicoverpa zea. The sequence goes on along the minus strand of NC_061473.1, from coordinate 10,677,203 downwards.
ATCTACAATGCGTTAAGATTCCGAAACTCCAATTATTTTAATCACAATAGTCACTCGCCATCTGGACATGATATAATAAGAATACCTGTCTAATATAGAAGTTCTTTGTTAAAACCTAAATGATTCCTACTTAAGTCTTAAATGACATCAATGGATCGCCGATAGCTTTCCATTCACAGCCTGTAAGCTACGCTAACGTGGCAGGTAATTTACTGTAAACATTATCATCGGCCGGACGAGCTGTAGATGACGTTCCATGAATTACATTACCTTTCTGAAAATTACGCCTACAAAGAGGAAAATTGTTATGGAAAAAACCTTATTTAAAGCGGAGTTATCCTACATTTTAAAATCTGATTTATGATTCAAATATAATCCGAACTTGTTCAGCGAACAGTTGAACTCTCTCGTTTGAACTGAAAAAATGGTCAGATAGTCACACACAAAGTTAGCTGCAGTTTAAAACTTGAGCAGTTCTGCAGTTAAGTTAAAAGTTAATTACTAAAGGAACCACTGAACTTCAGAGAAACGATGTTACCTCAATGTTTAATCGTCTTTTTAGCTTTTTGACCCCACATTATTTAAAAACTCAAAAAAAGTTCATATTGCAGTAGTAAGTAGTAGTACGAGTAGATATACTTAACTTAACGCCTTATTAATAGAAAACCACCTATAAACAGTATCCTATTCCATTACATTTAAACCCTAACTTTACTGAACTTATTTCCTTTTCAAAAGAATTTATTTAATCCACTCATCCTCTAGACTGTAAACTGTAAGACAGGAATCAATACTGGTAGTTTATCTTACATCTCGGAGGACAGATCGCTGCTGCCAGGGCTACACAAACAATTTGCCCATCTCTCGGGTCTCACAACTTGCTCGACACAACTAAGTTGGTGCTCGTATCAATAGATTGCTCCTGAATAGTGTATTAGTGAGCCTGTACCCTGTAGTGTGTCGCGTTTAGTTAGAGAGTTGACCACATCCTAATAGTGTTGGCTATGAAAGCATACGCGAATTTGTGTACGACCTTAGGATACGGGGGAACATAATTTTCTATGTTCACAAAATTTTAAAGGGAACAGAATAGTACCTATTTTTTTTTAGAAATAATGATTACTTTTAGTTACAGATTTTGTAACAATCTGGTTTCCTTTTACCTCAACAAAAACTTCGGAAGCCAAAAAGTTAACAAAACACGATCAAAGTTCAAACAACCGCCAAGATTTAAACATAAACATACAAAATTAATTTCCATTCGTAAATTAATAAAAACAAACTTTTCTTCCTTACGAAGCAGTGGAATGGTGATGACCTTGAATAGTTATAGTGTATTGATTACCATGATCAAGGTCACCACGGGTTCAAGTACATAGTTGGCCGCCATATTGGTCGGTCACTGAGGTAAACGCTGGTATTCTTTAGTCAGCAAAAATGTAGAAATACCTTATCGGATAAAACACATGCCGTTTATTTTCGACGTAGGTATAAAAGAAACAGGTATTTAAGCAAAGGTAAAATGTCTAGGATTTATTCATTCTAATAATTTAGTATACATTTATTTTTTTGTTTTGTCATTCATTCACACAAAGGCTGAAAGAATTTGTATGGAACTCACACATATTATGATTACAAGGGTCAAAACATTTGATACTTTTAACCCCTTGCCCGTCACTGTAAGGTCGCGGGAAAAGTTAGATAAGTACAAAGAGATTGCCATTGTAAAAAAGGATGGGGCATTAAAAATCATGAGCAAGCGCAGTTTTTATATCGATCATGATCGGTAGCACCTTCTCGGAACACATTAAGACAGCAAAAAATGTTATAAGTAATGTGATTTAAATTGTTTAAATGGTAAAAACTAGATGCTATGTTTATTTCCACTGCGTATAAAATACAAGGGTGAAGATACATTCAATATAGGAGTATACTATTAGTAAATAGTTGCAGATAAGTAGGAACATGTTGAGCAGGAAGCGAATTACTTACCATTAGTGCGCGGAAATATGCGAGGAAATTGTGTTAGCGAGTGTACCTGAGCCCCGAGTGTCAGTACAGTCGGCAATATCCGGCGCAGCGCTATCACCGACTGTACCAACCAGACATACATAATTATTGATACTCTTTTCTTAACTTTGATCTTGGATTCTACAGTTGCTATGTGACATAAATCACTGACGAAACGATTATTGATTAGGTTTTCAGCTTGTATTTATTTATATGTACCTATAGTGATTTTCAAAATCTTAATGTGGTCATCGACTTTTGATCTGGACTACCAGGCTCGCTCACATAAAACAAAGATGTTAAAATGTTATCTGTCTACCAACTTTAAACTGTGGCTTTCTTAAATATTTTCTCGTTGAAACATGGATTGCAAGCCAACTCTAAAGTCATCTAAAGTAAGTAAAATAGCTGTATTCTAACATTGTACTTTGTTTGCACTATGAAGGCTTCGAAACTTGAACTAATTTTAAAATTTTTTTGATTGTTCGGAAGATACATTATCCCCGGATGACAAAGGCTATATTTTATCCTGGTAAGGGATTTAGTTTCCACGGGACGCGGGTGAAACAAGGAATAACACCTGGTATATAGATATTTAAGGTACAAATACAGTAGGGCACGCCACCATCGTGGCGGTAAGTCCCCTCTTTGAGGAGTGGCTCGGGAGGAGTCACGGCGCCCTCACGTACCGCATGACGCAGGTCCTCACCGGACACGGTTGTTTCGGGAGGTACCTGCACCGCATCGGTCGTGAGGAGGCGCCCGGGTGTCACCATTGTGCGGACAGCCCCGAGGACACGGTGGACCACACAGTCCAGGTGTGCCCCGCATGGGAAGGGCACCGCCGGGTCCTCGTCGAGGCTTTGGGCGGCGGCGACCTCTCGCGTCCGGCCCTGGTTCAGGCCATGGTCCGGGGCGAGAGGGAATGGGATGCCGTCGCCTCCTTCTGCGAAGCGGTCATGCTCGAGAAGGAGGAGGCGGAACGCCAGAGAGTTCGCACCTCTCATCCCGGCCGCCGCGCTGGACCAGGTAGACACCATGGGCGCCGGGTGTCGCGAGATGACTCCCGGCCACCGTAGGCGTGGGTCTGTGGGCGGTGAGTTCGGGTGGCTCATCGTCCCTCTGTCTTTCTAGACGACAGAACCGTGTCGACAAAATCGTCGAAAGAGATACCGCGGCCCTGGTACATAAAAGGCCTATAACGGAACACGACGATTTTAGTCAGTAAGAGTCTGACACTCCCTCACCGCTGCTAACCCACAGCGGGAGGGGTCATTTGATGATTTTACGTCGCTAAAAAAAAAAAAAAAGGTACAAATACAGTACGTTACGGGAGAGCGGGTTCAGGAAGCGATCGGCTTCCTACAAGTGAACACAAAGACTCTCACTTCCTCGCGCTCAAGGCGAGGCGGCCTTTGTTCGAGCTCAGCGCTTTTACCCAATTACTGTAGGCTTATTACAGATCGGACAATTACTAGTTATGACGGTGATGACGCTCTTTAAATCAACAACAAGTTAAAGGTTCACCATGTTATCTCTGGTGGATAAGGTCAAAAAGATTTGGAAATGATTGGCGAGCAAACCTGGAAGCAGCCTGAAAGTTTTTGTTTTCTTTGAGCTAATACGTAAGCGTGCTTTTCTTTAAGCTGAAGTTGCGATAAAACAATGATTACCTATTGAGACGTCTATCGTCACTCCTTTTTCGACTTACATCATAAATAATATAAAACTTAAAACAGGTAACCGTTAACCTCTTACAAAAGGAAATCTGCTCGTGCCGAGCGTGAGGCAGATTGTATCCGACACGTTCCTCATATGTGCGGGAATACGACAGCCATCGCTATTGATACCGCAAGGCTGGCTGCACACTCGCGATTTTTGTTGTTTTCATCGGTCTAGTGGTTGCGACGGTCATGGTTGTGAACAGGAGTTTTGAATATTAGCTATTGTAAAGGCTCTTTATATTTCAGTGTCGAGGAATTTGGTGAAATGGCTTTTCACAAGTCACGATCGGGAAGTAGGGCGAATCTTGGGGAGGCTCATGTCCAGCATTGGACGTCTTTCAGCAGAAACGACGATTGTAAGTCATTCATACATTCTATACCAGTGAGGTGGATCTTAGACAACATTAACACAATATAAATAACTAAATATCATGGCTTCTATTCTGAGCGACTATTAGTCGCCAGTGTAGCTTTAAGTCAATGTCTCCGAGTAAGCCCGCAGCGCGAGGCGGGAGGTAAGCTGAGCTCCCGAACTATATTTATTGGACCCGACACACGACGGCGTAACCACGCCACGCTAGCTTGTGTCGAACTTATGTGCTACTCGCGAGGCTGTTTCTATGTAGACTCGTATTGTCTTAGAAGTTATGTAGGTAAACTTACGAGATTTTTGTTTCGATGATGACGTATTCGTATAGGAACAGACTACCTACTTTAATAGAAGTTAGTATTTATGGAATACTGAAGGAAAAAAAATGTCCCCATAAACAAAAGCAAAAGCAAACAGCAGGAATCAAATCTGCGCCACTCATTTCTGAAACCAAACCCAGAATCAGAGGTCAATAGCCACCACGCTACCACTAGTATAGGCACGTGTCTGCACTCGTGTCACCACATGTGACTGGTCCCTCAAGGACAATGTATGATATAAGTTATTACTCTGCAAACAGTTAACGTTATGATCATCCACCGCTTGAATACTGATGACCACGTTATGGTAATTTGTACTAAGACCTACTATTGCGTGCCCAAATGGTAGTAGATTCAATTCCCCGGAGATTCAGTTCAATTTTGATACAGAAAGTTTTCTTATCAAGAGGGTGATGATTAGTTTTCATTGTTTATTAACACATTTACAATAATCATACTTAATTACTTTTCATTGTGTAGTGACACAATGGAAACTAATAATTATTATTCTGATTAACTGAAGTCATTAAAAAAAATGTGACTATTATCAAATACTACCTAACTTAGTTATAACCGAGTGATATTATTACCTAGTAATAAGAAACAAAAGTAAAATCGCATCCGCAGACACAAAAAAAAACCGACCAAACAGTTCTAGCGAGAAAATATAGTTTAAACGACCAACAGTTGGCAACAAGAAGGTTTACCTAACCCATTATTGCCTAGGAGCTAATTACTAAGACTCGTCACTGACCACAAACTAGCACATGACCACACTTTCCACGTACTCTTCACTATGTAGGCCAACAGTTAACGAATTGAATGACAAATGACAATAGCTTACTGTCACAATAACTACGGGTAATTTTCTATGAAGGAACTTCCTTGAGGAAACTACTAAATTAATTCTCAAATACTTTGAAGTTATACCGTAATATTTCTATGTATTTTCAGGACGATGTGTATCAAAAACAATACATAGCTTTTTCATTGAAATCTATTATGCATTTGAATTGACTTTTTTTTTACAGTCATACATTGAATGTTTTCTCCTTTCATTCTTTTCAATCCGCCTTCATTTCACACGTAACATTCTTTCTAGCGTAACGATATAGATTTTACGTAACATGTAAAACCAAAAATACAAAACGCAGAATAAATCATGTCTCCGATTTCCCACCACACATAATGTGTTGTATGCAAACATTTAGTTTGAGCTAATTGCTCGTATGGCGAGCAAACAATAAGTAATTGTCAAACATAGGCAGGCCTCGTTTGTGCTCATCACTACGCACGGGGAATACCTATCTATCATTAGCATTTTTACTTCTACATAAAATGAGCAAAAAATATCATTCGAAAAAAAAATCAGAATTCCCACAACATGAATATTTATCATTTCCATTATTTCATAATCTGAGATTGTCACAGCTGCGAGCAAAATGTTTTAGAATATCTCAATATTATAAAAGTGTCTCAAGATTGTTCAAATTGTAATCGTCTACTGTCATTAAGTATCAGTTTAAGTAAGATTTTTATATTTTTTGGTGTTTAGCGGCATCATTTCTTGGTTTTTAGCTAAGTAGCTTCATATAAACATGTTTGAAATAACGACAGTACGCTAAAGTCAGCTAATAGGTAAATAGTAAAAGATAACATGTTAAGTTATATCCAATTTAATGTTAAGCACACTATCTGATGGAGGAAAACGACTCGACTCGCGAGTAACTACGCGATAATCCCATACTACATGTTTACTTAATGGTTTATCTGCACAATGAGGAAAATTATTGTGTCTATGAATGTACCTACCTGCGTACTAATTACCAGTTTTTGTATAAGATACATATTACTTTATCTTCTTAAAACCATGTGAACTCTTGTAATGATATCTTTGAGTATAGGTGTTTTTGTATATTATTTACCTGTTACTACTTGTATGTAGTTTTGTCTAACTTAGCCTATAGATCTTTTATGGGATCGTTTTAGTGATTTCGGGCATTATTGTACACAAATTCCCTAATAATGATAAAATATCTAATATCTGTAGTACCTCAAGCTCACAATGACATCTCCATAAAATCAAAAGAACAAGCGAAAGACATTCCTATTTTCAAATTGAAAGGTAAAACAAAGTTACTCAAATATGCACGAGTCAGCACAAAAAATAAGAATTCTCGGTTTTTTCTTAACATTTGAAATTATTCTGTGGGATTTTCATTTAAATGAAAATGTCTGGCGTCGAATACGGAGGTGATGTCAGGTTTTATTACGGAGAATGGCCCGAGGAAGTGTCGAGGTGGAAGCAGGTACCTAGTGAGGGGGGTGAGGAGTGAGCACTCTCCTACTGAAGGTAGTGTAATACATAATGCATCGTGACAGCTGACTAGTGCACTATCGGTGCTGCACTTGCACTCACGATGCAAGACACATTATGCACACGTGGCAATTCAATGTGTTTGTGATTGTGACTGAAAGTTCATAGGTGTGGATAATTTCAGGATCATTTATACTGAAATATAGTGAAAGAGTTTGTTTATTTGAACCCTATAATCTCAGGAACTAATGGACCGATTTGAAAAAAACATTCAGAATTAAATAGGTAATTTATCGAGCACTATGGGCCACTTTTATCTATGTGAAACCGCTGGCGGAAGTTAGGCTTTCAATAACAAAATCACTTGCTCATGTTACAATGATAGAAGCTCTAAGTATATACATATTTATATTCATCCGGTTGGTCTCAACTTTCTGTTCTTTTACGTATCACGCGTTATTTTGATTCGCTTGTGTGTGCTTGAACTAAATGATATCTCCTGATATGTAAGCAAGTTACATGCGAAACCGTTGCAATAGGTATCCATTACTTACATTACAAACAGCATTTTTTATGAGAGTCACGAGAAAGGCGATAACCGAGAGGTTACTGCGTCACTTCCAAAATACAAACATATAATTACGATATATGCTGAATATTTACATTAACAGTTGACATCAGTCACCTTGAAATCAAGTACTTAATAGTAACTATTAATGTAAGTAATTAATTTTAATTTGGGATCAATTTATTGAACTGACCTTGATTTAATATTTTTAATTTGTATTTCTTCAAAATATTGAGTGATGTAAACAAAATGTGTTACCTATACATCCTACGTATATTATTAATTCGAAACTTTGTAAGTATCACGCTAAACTGCTGACTAGATTTTGAAGAAACTTAGCGGTAATATTGCGTATACTTTAGAATACCTAAGATATGGTGGTTTTGGGGTGGGTATGGTGGGAAGTTCGTTCAGGAAGCTGGTGAATCCGATGGTGGAGATTAGCTACGAATTAATCAGTGCCAAAATGAAGCCTATCCCAATTACCCCCGAAAGAACTTACAAATCATTCCTAAGGTTTGTGATATTTGAGAAAATAGGAATGTGTGAACGAACGTAGTATTAAATACCTATTACACAGTCCTCTATTTTACCTTTCTGTATATTATATAAATAGTACACCAATGTAAACAAGAAATATGTTTATTTACATACTCTCTCTCGAAAACTATATCCGAGTTGTAATGAAAATGTGTCAAAAATATTTAAAAAGATTTTAATTTATACAATAAACATCATCATAATTTCCATGAAAAAATTCAGTTAAAAAATAACAAACAAGAGTCCAAACACGGATCCAAGTAAATCTTATGAAAGTACAATAAGCTACAAAAACGATTGACCTAAATATTTCACTTCTCGGCGGATTTATACAATAATATTAAAGCGATAACTGACTGAAGGCCAACACGAACAGGATCTCAAATAATGTACAAAAAGGTTACTTTTATATCGTTTTTATTATTTCACTGTTAGACCCGACGCACACTCGGTTCTGTCGGCTGATAGTTGTCTGACTGTTGGCTGACAGATTTTTTTGTGTCTTAAGTCAAATTAGGTATATGTGAGATTTTTTTTCACAGTAATTGTATAACAATATCAAATATCGATGAACGCCCAATCCTTCTTATTATGAAAGGACGCCTGTGCCTAAAACAGGGGAACGATAAAAAGGCTGATGATGATGATGACGTTATCAATAAAACTTTACAGTCGGTCTGATACCGGCTCAATACCTGATCATTGTAGAGGTAATGTGAGGACTACCTTTCATCTCCATACTGATGTATGAGCCCGATCAAACTATCGGGCGACTAAAAGTTTGCAGTGTGCGTGGGTATTAAACTAAATTGCTTCTGGTAATGACATTGCTTGCGTATATGTATATAATGTGTGCCTACTGAATACGCATGTTGACGCAATTGTATCCGAGAGCAACATCTTGTTTACACTAGTAATTATATGTCTATCGAGTCTATGTGTATGTACATAGTAATTAACGCAGGTTATTGCAACATAAATAAATAACAAATTATTACTTTACTAAGAGACTACATTAGCTAGATAAGTGATAATAGTTTGTAATCCATCATTTTGGGATTTTCTGAAACTAAATACTCTGTTTCTTAAGTTTTTTAAAGAAAATAAAGTTAGTACTTTTCTTCTTATGTATATAAAATAACCTTATCTATATGATCGCGCATCTCATCTACGAGCTATAAATCATCGCTCAATTTGTCAAAGATGAGTAACAAGAGACAGGCACATTGTTTGATAACGAACAACTAATTAGCCTCTGAATCCCAAATGAAATAGCTCCATTTGAATGATTCTCTTAATTAAACTCATTGTTTATATCTTCATCAACTTGTAAAAACGTATCTAATTATGTTATTTTACATTCAGAGCACGTTTTTGTTAAAAACCACTATAATTAATCGCCTTTCTTTATCACAGTCAAAAATTTAATGAGAGTTCACTTTGCACCACATCGTTAGCCTCATAGCAAGGCTTCACTCACTGTAGTCAACACACAATCATTCTCTGAGAGTCACTCTACCTACACTCCCTTTATACACTTGTTCCCAGCCCTGACTCCGCCCACGCAGACCACAGCCCCCAGCGCCATGCGATCATCCAAGTTACCCTTCGGCGCATCACCAGACTTCACTTTATCACCATCCACCGTCGAGTTCACCTTCTTATCCAGCTTATCACTCATCACCTTCTGCTTATCACTGTCGTTCACATTGGTTCTCTTGTTCAAGTCCACTTTGTCAGGACTTTTGTCTTTTGTTTTACTGTTAGCTTCCGTGTCGGCTGCTGGGAAGGTCCAAGAGAGCAGGTTCGGGTCAGACACTGCGGCGGGGCTCCCTAGCGCAGGTGATTTTGTTGCTGAGATCCCAAAGATTAGATCCAGCTGGTCTTTAGTGGGTATGTAGTCATTGCTGGGTACATTCCTGCAGCTAACGCCAGCCAACAATGTTATAAATAACAGTAATACAGCCATCTTTCTAGGTTGTTGTTTTTTATGCGTGAGCAGCGGTGTAGCGCGCGCGGTCACGGACACTCTCCGACTGATTGCTTCCAGCGACGTACATTTTATATAAGCTTTGTTTCTTGTAAGAACATCGTTTATCTTACCGCATTTGCATATTGAAGCGAAAATCGGTGCAAAAGATAAGAACTTTAACATTTATGATATGCTTTTTCCTTTCTATGATTAGCTGTCTTTGTAAACATTTTGGCATTAATGCAACCGAAAATTCCCACCGTGGAAATAATTATCCTAGATGATAGCAACTTTTTTCCGTGTATCTAAGTTGACAAAGCGTTCTTGGCAACAAGCATATTCAAATCCAGGATTGAATGTTCAGCAGCGGAGCTTACTACCAGTTGTGAAAAGATTGCAAGAACTTCAGATACACGCTATTTGAAAAAGGTAGATCCAAACCTAAAAAAAAATCTAACAAAATTATTGTTAGGAGCCATAATTTTAATTTTTGAGTAACTATTTTCCGCGGTTTCAATCGGTAATGGAAATGGCTTTGTTTACATTACGAGGTAACTGTAAACATGAGTGTGACCTGTCAGGGTGACATGTAAACTGAGGCGGGTGACGTGTAGCCCGCCGAGCTATATGCACGCGATGTCAGCACCCAGTGTTACCCTGTGATGTAAGTACATAGATAGGTAACATTTTCCCAGTCTAATTATATTGGAAACGAAATAAAAACGTTGAAGCAAGAACCTTTAAAACATTTAGGTAATGGTCTCTTTCTTATTATCTCTTTTAAGATATACGGATATACTATATCATGTGTACAAGTATTAAACCTTAGAGTTTTTGGAGTGCAATAATTGTCTTATTGAATGTTGGAAATTACTCAAAAGATTCCGAAGATGTTTTGTATAAGTTAAGCTATTTTCCCGGAATACAGACGACTATTATCGAGATACCGTTATTACCGTGATGACTACTTTTCACATATAGGTCATGACACATTTTTACCCAATGACATTAAATATAAACCAAAAAATAAAATCGTGACGTCTGTTAGGGAAGGACACGTCGTGGCTCCAAATATTCTGAGTATGCGTGTGCGCAGATTCCCACGCAGGTAGTGTCATAATGTTGTACATAAGTATATAGGAGTGTAGTTATTTCTGTCTGTCAATTCATTTGTAATGGTATCGGCGGCGCCTCCCGGCTGGTCTGCCAGAACCAGTCTGATCAGGTTGTGATGAGGTAGCGAACCTGTTGGTCTGATGCTAAATATAGCTGGGGTTAGATGCGTATCATAATATTATATGAACTCGGTGTGTATAATACTTGCGTCAATAGCTTACATAGGTATACGGTTTTATTCATTTCGAATACAGATTGAACTTAGCTTTTTTTTTCAGTGACAATATTTTATATCTAATACTAACCCCTTGCATCGAGACACAATGGATTTTTTATTGTTCTCTAAACATGAATTGGTTCTATCGTAAAGTATAAGTAGGAAATGCAACTTTCGTATTCATAAACATGTTCCGCATTGTATGTATGTCAACAACATGAGACAGACAGCCAAGCAATTCGTACCGTAAGTAGATGACCCGCGATATACCTCCACACTTGGGACGTGATCTTCAACAATTTTATATGAATGACTTATTAACTCATGGAGCCTGTGGTTCCCGCGTATCATGCTGTGGCCATCTGCCATTACTGTCTTTAGCCAAGACAGTGGCTTTCAACCTGTGGGTTGTCACGAAAACAATTTTGAAATTCGATGGTCAAAGTATTTTTTTTAAATTCCAAATAGGACGAATGCTCCTTCATAATGTCAAATTAGTTGCACGGTTCCAAAGAGTGGATCTCACACAGAAGAACCGGCAAGAAACTCTTTTCAAAAAAGAAATGATTAAAAAGAAGTTATTTTAAAAACATGAATGAAGAGGCAAAGGTAGACCAAAAACAGGAAAAGGTGTATTGATGACCGAAAGAGGACGTGAATAAGAACGGAGATATGTTAGTAGGTATAACGGCTGACGGAAACAATTGTAAGCCGTTTTCCTTCTCTGGAATAGGGCGGAAAGGCTACTTAATAAAATACATAAAAATCAAAGGGTTATTCCGAAGGGTTCATAAAGAAGGTTGAGAAAGACTGACGCAGGCAATGGGCATAACCTACACGTATATACACGTAGTGTGAGTTAATCATTACGTCTGTAGGAAAACACGACGAGATGTCTATCACATTTCTTAGGGATTCCTGCGCGAATTCTTTTGTTTTGTTCATTCACAACATGGTGCAACTTGAGGTCCTTGAGTTGTAGCTATCGCCGATAGGCTGTTCGTTGTTAGACTGATTTCAGCATAAAGAGGGTAGTTGAATCGCGGATTTCAATCAAACATTTTTGGTAAACGTTACAGGAAAGAGATTCTGCAACTAGTCTTATCAAAACGTGTCATTTTGCCCATTTAATGAGTTGCGGAGGTCAGATAAGCAGTCGCTATGCAAAACACTGATACTCAGCTGCATCTAGTTAGTCAATAAGCTCGCTGAAACGTGGTTATATTGGAGGAATTCCTTAACGCAGCTTGCTAAATCGTCAAGTAAGAAAATAACTTTATTTTTTTTAACGACGTCAAAAATCATCAAATGACCCCTCACGCTGTGGGTTAGCTAGCGGTGAGGAAGCGTCAGACTCATACTGACTAAAAACCGTCGTGTTCCGTCAAAGGCCTTTTATGTACCAGGGCCGCGGTATCTCTTTCGAACAACCCGCAGCTTTCGAACAACCCGCAGCAGTAAGAAAATAACTTGAAGAACATTTTTGTTTATACCTAAGTTATGTTATTATATTTGTGTGGTTCGAAGCAATCACTGGGTTCCGGAACTCTATGTTTCGTCAATAATAACTTTTGCTAAACATGGACAACCGCCCTGTTTACTTGACGGAAACAAAAACAATCGTAGCTGTTTCCTAGTGCAAGATTTCATACCACAACAATATTTATTTGAGAGTAATCTTGAGGTAAATAATTTAAACTTAGGTATGTAATGCAGATAAATGGAAAACAACCTTGTCAAAACAAACTTTCTTCGATAAGTTTTATCACTGAGCTGTGGGATAACCATAGTGCATTTTTTTATTTATGTAGATTTCATTGCTTTTATCGTTCAGTTTATATAATTAAGTAAGTAATGTAAGTGAAATAGTGCCAAATACTTTTATTTAATCTTAATATTTTTATCCTTCAGCTCTGGGTGCGCCCTAATCTCATTTTTCTTTACTCTGTGGCCCTGAAATAAATGCTTCATTTACCGATAAAAAGTATCAAATATTCAGTCATCATCAATAGAATGCTGCTCTGGTTAGAGACACAAAATATACAAAAATAATAACCTGTTCGCAGCTGTAACTCAATTAAGTGTAACAAATTGTCAACTCCTACTTTATATTTATACACAATTGTGTAGTGAGCGTCCTTTTCCTCATAATGTCAAGTTAACAACAACAAAAGTTCCGGCACACTACAGACTAAACAGTCGGGCGACAGTTGACCATCGGGTTGGCAAAAAATATTTTTAAAGAAAGTGTTAATTCCAATGAAAGTTGTTAGTCGGTCTGATACCGGCTAAATACTTGATCCTTATAATTTGCCTACTAACATTCATCTGCATACTGATCTACGAGCCCAAACAAACTATCGGCCGACTAAAAGTTGCTAGTGTGCAGGAGCTGTAAACATTAAACTCGTATTTAGCATGAGTGTATAAATAGGTAGTTAATGGGTAAATAATTGGAATTCCATTCTATTTTCATTAATGGGACAAAAGCTATTGTCATTTAACTAATGTTTCGGGAATCCTAGAAACAGATTTATACGTGAGAATATTTTACCTTGTGTTGGCTCCAATTATTATGTGGTTAGTTTTAGTTATAATTTAGTTAAGTAAATTTCAATAATAATTGATTTGAGTGATTTAGTCTAATTATAATTAAACTGGGTTTAGTTCATACAGGATAAGTAATGTAGGTCGCTAGCTGTTCATGCAGCAACTGAATATAATTATTTACTTTATTTAAAGTCTCAACCTAAGTCACGAGACGCTTTAATGATATATACTCTAGTTAACCCGTAGGGATAAGTTATTGTTAAAGTTAAGTTTTACATATTATGTTGTTTTACAAAAGCTGATTTAGTTTTAAATTTGTTATTCCTTAGATTAGGTTACGATGGGACTGGCGTGAACTGTGTTCAAAAGTCCCTTAAAAATAAAGAATCAAAAAAAAAAAAAAGTCTCATATAGTTATGTAAACTCCGTGATTGAAATAATATAAGACATGTTTATAATACAGCAACAGTAAACCCTTTCCCTAGAAAAGTCAGCAGTAGTAGCTACTATAGCTAGTTATAACTAAACTTAGCTATATATAAGCTGCTACTAATGCAAGGGGCGTTACTTTGATGTATGTACCGGTGAACACGTGACAGCTGTCGGCAACAGCACTCATGCCGCCTGCATTGAACAAGGGTGGTTTTACACCTAACAAATAAGTTCCAACTTTGTTTTTTTAACTAACGAAAGTTACACAACATTAAACATAATCTTTAGAAGTGTCCATTGGTAACTGGGTTGAGGAGGTCAGATAGGCGGTCGTTCCTTGTGGCGCACTGGTACTCAGCTGCATCCGGTTAGACTGGAAGCCGACCCTAATATTTCTGGGAAAAGGCTCGGGAGCTGGCAGATGGATTAGAAGTGTCCGCCATATTATTATGTTGCTTGCGTCTGCAAGTCAATATTGATTTGAATGCCATTCACGTTTGATTTAATCGTTTGACAAAGCTATAAAGTTATCAAATGTTTGTATGTATTATACCAAAATATACATATGACGAATGTAATACCTCTATAACTGCTTTGTGTTACGACGCGGTTACCACCAGTGTGGTGATTAATGTAACGATTCATCATCTTGGAGGCAATAAAAATAATTGCCTTTTCACACATTCAGGGTCAAAAGATTTTGTGAGATATTACAGTTTAAATAACAAATCTAAAGTCAAACATTCGCTGAATAATAACACTTAGAAATGATAACGAGAAATATATGTAGGTCTCACGTGCCCTTTATGACTTGGTTTTGGTTTATATTGGGAAGACTCGGGATAACTGTGGTTTTTACAATCAGCACATAATGCGGTTTGTGGATGTTGATACGGTAGTATTTAAGGACTTATTCGTTAATTAAATAGTTAATTATCCTTGTAGTTGCACTTATTAGTTTAGTACCATTGGTGCATCAGGAATATTCCACAAGATAAAGCTGAAACCAAATTTTCAAGTTGCAATGAGGCCACTTTATCATTAACTAGATACTTGTTTAAAATGACATAATTACTTATTGTTTACTGAAATATGAAGATATTACACTCAAAAAGTATGTCAAGTATAAACTTAAATAACATAGAAATAGTAGACCACTAATCCTTTATTATTAGCTGTTTCACATACAGAAGACTTTTTTTTATCCTAACCTAATACATTGCGTTTAACTTTTAGCTTGTCGAGCGCGCTCACACGCCTAGACTCAGCACTCTGAACCAACGTTAGCAAATTGCTTTTAAATTGAAGCACAGCCAAGCTAAGTGAATCCTTATGTTGTCAGGTGCATTGTTACGTAACACAGAGGAATGTAGAAGATATTGAATTACTTTTTTATTATAAACTAGCCTTTTTCCAGCGGTTACACCCGCATCCCGTGTAAACTACTGCCCGTACTGGGATAAGATAAAGTCTAAGTTAATCGGGAGGAGCGTGGCTTTCCAACAGTGAAAGAATGTTTCATGTCATTTCAGTAGTTTCGGAGACTTTAGGGTACAAACAGACAACAAAGGTTCTTTTTCTTTATTATATTAGAACTGATTTACGCCATGCAGTTTTTAGAATATAGGCTACGTAAGTAGAAATCAATTACCTCAGCATAAAAGGAAAATTAGATTTCTATGGTATTTAATATTTAAAACATGGGTAATTGGAATACCCTTAGGTGAGATCATCAGGTCAATGCCCACTGATAGTAAATTAGCAGTTTACTTAAAAAAAGACAATTGCTTTGCTAAACTGCAAAGGACCGAAAATGGTGCCTTGGGGAACTCCTTAATTTCAACGATAAAGGATCGTGGATTACTTTAATTTTAAACTTGCATAATTTGTATCACAAAAGAAACATTTAGAATTATATACTTTGCTTAATAAACGTTTCTAGTTTAGTGTCAAAAATCAAAGTTTTCATTGGCAACCACACACAGCCTCAAAATTATTTAATTTGGCACTGTAAATATATCGAAATAATTTCTTTATCAAACTGTTTCCTTAGACTGAATAAATCCGGAGCTAAATACAAAGCAAATCCCATAGAATAGGAAAAGATGTGAACTTCACAGGTTAAACCACTATTGTTAAATTCTACGAAAGGTAATCCAGGGTTAAACCTAAACCACATGTAATCGGTCAAACTATTTGTATTATTATGTAAATTACGTACACATGAGAACAAATAGAGTTATCCTGTAAGAGCAGCAGTATATATAGCGGTGGGTGCAGCTGCGAGACACACAGTGTCGGCTGGCAGCGAGCGCGATCACTTCCCTCACCATCAGTTACTGCGACTACATATTCAGATCACTGATAACCAGTCTCTTAACTATGGAGGTGATCACTCTTCTCGTCCTGATAGCCCTCGGAGCCGCGGGTGCCAGGAACATTCCCAGCACTGCTGATCAGATTGTGTTTATTGATGACCAACACACGGACGTTGCTCTTATCAACATACTGTCCAGCAAAGACTTCTTCAAACAATTGAAAAAAGAAAAGGCAGTTGAACAAGATTCTGACAAAATCACCTATGAAGATTCCGAAGACCAAACCAACGAAGTCATGACTACTGGAAGTAATGAAGACGTGGCTAACGACAGCAATGAAGTTGCTTCAGATGAAAATAGAATAGTGTTCAAGGATGACGAGGAAGGCAAAGTAATTGTTCCAGTATCTACGACAGTGGCCTCTGACACACCGACCACAGTGGAAATAGGAAGCAGAAACTCTATAAGAGGTGATAATTGTCTTCCAGGATATGTAAGAATGGGCAGTTTATGTGCTATCAAAGTTTGAACAGGAAAGACTAGGACTGGTTAAGATGCTAAACAAATTGTGATCGTGTGTATAATGGACACAGTTGTATTAGGTATATCAAATGAGTTTGTCACTTCAGATGTCTTGGTTAAGGAATCGTTATCCTTGTACGCTTACTAGGTTATGTTGTTGTTATTTACGTGTTTAGGTTCAATTGTTATCTAGTTTGTATTTTACTGTAGAATTATTAATTACAATTGTACACAAGTATGTCACAGAAGTAAAAAACAATCAAATTGTATTGTTTTCCTTTTAGCAGTACATCCATTATTAGTAATGTGTTGTCACATTGTGTATTTACAATATTATCAGCAATTTCCTCATGAAATCCCTGAATTTCTGTATTATTAGCGGTAAACTAAATAAATGACATAATTATTTAAACACCTGTTTATATTATTAATAGTCATCCTTATAAGTATAATAGTTGGTTTTTCACAAAATGGTTTTACAGTAAAAAATCTGAGGATTGACAAATGTGATATAAAGACAGATTTAAGATTAATCCCTAAAGTTAGACAAGTGGTTCAAACTCTGTAACTTGTACCACCACTTGCATCCAAGAACCTACTGCTCTGCGCTTGCAACGTAGATAATAAGAATAATAAGAAATTGATTTCCAAAAAGGTACATTTTCAGGCAGAGCCTGTATCTTGATCGCTAATTTAGAGATATTTTTTAACTAAACTTGGGTGACGACCACGACCGTTTAAAGCTGCCCATAAAGTTGTGGATTGTTCGAAAGTGTAATTCATATAACACGACTTAGAACACAAAGCAGAATGAAAAAAAACATGTGAAAAAAATTCGTTAAAGTGTGATACAATGCTTAACTAAACTGGGACGCAGGAGCGGATCCAGCTTTTAAAAACACATCCATCCGATATAGCTGAAAATTCGTAGCTACCTCGTGTTTGGGCTTAGGTATATTATTCGTATTGACGAGAACTTTCCACTGATGTGGATAGTCACAACTATGATTGTCACTGAAAAACTATAAATATAAAAACTTAAAAAAAACCGAGGTTAAAAAACAAAGTAAAAAGTTTTGATATAGACTTTTGTGCGTGTGGTGTGACTGCCTGATCTTGGCATACTGCAGATTAAAGAGTCGGCTAACAGTTGGCCCGATGGTTGTTTTTTTATTAGTCGTTCTGATACCGACCAAAAATCTGATCGTTGTTATGTGCGGATTACGATTCATTTCGATACTGATTTATGAGGCCGAAGAAACTGTCGGCTGACTCATGCCCATTTTCACCAACAAATACCTAAATTAAGGGATCCCCTAAGAGCATTTACGGAACACTTAATAAGAATTTTGTTTTCACCAAAGTTTAGGTATCCCTTATCTATAGTTATTTATGTCAAAATTGGGAGAGCCCTTATTCTAAGTGGCACTTAGATTAAGAGATTGTTGGTGAAAATGGGCATCAAAGTTTGTGGTGTCTCTTAGAGGTGGATTTGCTATTTTGTCCACGCTTTGTAGCCGCCGGTTTACATAAGGGATACACAAGGGAGTACCACACAATTAAATACATAGGGAGTACCTACGCAAGGTAGTATGTTTATTATGTACTCTCTTATATACGTAAGTATATAAGACTTAAATACTTAAATATAACATGTACTTAAGTATATAAGACTTAAATACTTAAATATAACATGAATTCTACTCTAGAATGTGCGGTACACCAATGTTTGAGATTTTGTTTGAAGCCTGAGTGAAACGTTAAATAAATGGATATTTATTTTTCAGACATTTTCCTTATTACTGTAATTATGTGAACTCAACATTATGAAAGTTTTAATTTTATGTAATGGTGTAATGGTGGGGTTTATATTTTGTTAGTATTAACTTCTATGTGTTTGGAAACGAATAAGTAGCGGAACTGAGTATCAGATCCACTGACTACTTTTTGAGACCATCTCTCAGTTGAACATCTTTGACAGCAGTTACAGTTAGTTAGAAAACCGGTGGACCTGGGGAACTGGGGAGGTCAGATAGGCAGTCGCTTCCTGTAAAACAACGGTAATCGGCTGCATACATTTAGGTTTAACGAAGAGGAAAAGGTTGATAATTATGTTAGACTCACAAACAACAAAATGAATATACCAGTATTTTTAATTTCATATATTATTTAATTTCAAACATTGTGTCATACATAAAATGTAGCTTCAGTAGGTAAATAACAATAGAACTTCTGTTTTCATTTAATAATTATGTATTGGCTTTTATAATTAAAAGCATTAAGTGATCCTAATGCATACTGGAGCATAATTAAATAAATAATAATTTATGATATGTAAGGACATAAGCCGAATTATTCTAAAATAACAATATTTCACTAGGTTACAACAAAAACTCAACAAAATTGAACTAAATACACGAATAACAATAATAAATTAATAAAACAAAACGAAATAAGCGTAAGATGATAACGGTGGTCTTACAGAGACGTCTGATGGCTGAAGACTGTCGGCTGGTAATGTTTACGCCTTCCTTGGGGTTGTATCTATAATCATACAAAAACTTCCCATTCTCATCTTACCTGGAGGGCAATTTTTGCCCTCCAACGACGATCTATTTTCCAGTTTAGGTTTGTCTCGATTGTTTTCATTCACCGTCGTAGGTTCTGAAACGAGTACTACATCTTCTTCTTCATCTTTGAACACTATTCTGTTTTCATGCGAAGCGGCTTCACGGCTATCGTCATCGACGACTTCATTGAATCCTTGAGGCACAACTTCTACACTTTCATCTTCATTATCTTCATCAGAAATGTTTTCAAAAGCTTCTTCACCATTTTCTTCCTTTTCTAAATTTTTCAACTGATCTCTGCTGAACAGTATTTTGCTGAGAACCGTTTCTGTTTGCTGGTCGTCAATAAACAGGATACTATCAGTGCGACTGGGAATGTTCCTGGCTCCCGCGGCTCCGAGGGCTATCAGGACGAGAAGAATGATCACCTCCATAGTTAAGAGACTGGTTATCAGTGAGCTGAATATGTAGTCGCAGTAACTGATGGTGAGGGAAGTGATCGCGCTCGCTGCCAGCCGACACTGTGTGTCTCGCAGCTGCACTCCACACTATATATACTGCTGCTCTTTTACAGGATATGTTGACCTAATTGACGTAATATTACACGTGCTATATAACATTACCTAATGTATAATAGCTAACATTTATCCGCTGAAATATAGATTCCTGGAATTGCAATGGTAATGATAAATTGCTATGCGTGTCGGGTTGGTTTTTGTTAATCGTTATTGAATGTTTTTGAGTAAAATTTTTGTTTAAAAACAAATAATAAAATGTGATGTGGACAATATCCACATCACATTTCGTATTTTTGTTTTTCTTTTTTTGTGAGCAGTAGCTCTACACTTGGTATTGGTATACTCATATAAGTTATGCTACCCTGGTACATGGTGAGCAGTTGCATCGAAATTTCGTTATTGGTATACTTTACTAAGGTGAATTATGCTGTCCTAGTACTTTACTTTTGTGGTTCTGCGGCATTCCGTAAGTTGGTTTTTGTCTAATCACTCCCGTCCCGGGAATCTTACTCGCAATTTTTTTTCCTTATTTGCTCACCGTTTAGACCTACCCTGGACTACGACAAACATTTTAAAACTAAAATCAGCTCAATCGGCCCAGCCGTTCTCGAGTTTTAGCGAGACTAACGAACAGCAATTCATTTTTATATATATAGATACATAGATAGATTGTTATGTCTATCTAAATTGTATTATTCATTTAAATTGATATCAGTGTTTTCATTTGTTTACCGATTTGATGTTGTAGTGGTCAGGCTGGGAAGAAAAGTACTTTTACTGTTATTGAGATATTTTATTATCTGTTTTCATACGTTGCAATACTTAGATATTGGTTTTTAACAATGCTTTGAATAATTTTGGCAACCTCGCAATGAAGCATGAGTTTTCTTCATAAGAGTTGAACTATGCACTTTTATCCACAATGAAGCACAAAGATCCAACTCTCACGGTACCATTGATGCAGTGAGAGCCATCGAACACTCTATCCTCCAACTTGGTAGTTATGTCCACTCTCTCGTCATCTCCAGCTGTTGAATTCGACGAATCATCTTCTCTGCTTCCTGCGTTACTTTTCACATGATCTTTATCATTTTCTTCAAACACAATGCGATCGTCGTTATTGAATCGCGATTCTAAAGTGTCCAGATCAGGATTTCTGCCAAAAGTGAACTTTGATTGTAGTTCGGGGAAGTCGTCGACCGCGCTTGCTGATTGTTTAGTTGGCAGCGTGACACCAGTTGTTGGCCTGGCGTGACTGGGTGGAGGGCCGAAGATCTGCAGCAGCTCCTTTGTATCAGGCAGCTGGATGACGCGTCCTGTGACAGCTGTGAGGAGTGTGAGCGCGAACACCGCGGTGGTCTGCATGGTAGATGCTGCTGATACTTCGGAGCGGGAGTATGTAAGCGCGGCCACGCTCTCCTTTCACAATGATCCTCACTCAAATCTCTCTAGTTAATATACTGCGCTTTAGTTACCTTATTTTAGGTTAGTTTCCCTATGACGTTGCTAGATCATTTGTTAGGCTATGTTAACATAATGGGTTTACCTTCTGATTCAACCGCCTGCAATGTCAGATGAAATACGAGTACCTACATGTAATTATGTATGATATATTAAATAATATTTTATTAAATTACCAACCATGTGTAACAGGCTAGGATTGCGATCTCTCTTGGAAATTGTAAATGTACAACTCATATGTAAATTGCCCAGAGATTTTACGAAATATATAATTCATATTTGTATAATGATGTCTCTTTGAAGTTATGGCATATAAGAATTATGATACATCTGGCTAATTTTATTATGAATACTTTAGCTCTCGATCTATTTGCACTAAGGGCGCTCGATGCAGTTGGTATTGATGCAAATGTGACGAAGCCGTAGACAGTCTTCGACTCCACGGTCTAGGGAGTTTAAGTATAATGGTGGTTATTTTTACTTCAAGACATTATTATTCATCCTATTTTTGTCACTGCCAGGGTGCCTGCCGGTCAAAAACTTAACGGCGTTGATGCTACGAGATACTAGAAATGGGAAATTCCATGGAAGATTTAAGGCAAAACCTTTGGTTTTGGATATTATCCTTTTGATACCTTTGCCCCATCTGTACCTATATGGGTTTTCAAGATAATTCAGTAATATTTATTTTTAAACATTATTTATTTTTCGAAATCCTACAAGACTTGTCGTTCAACGATCAAAACTGTGAGATTGTACGAAATGACGCCATAATGACGCACGTGGGCTGCACGTGCACTGCATGGTTAATTTCCTTTACACTAGTTATCGTCCTGGTTTTGTTTAAGTATCAAATATATGCTTAAGGGCTAATATCCCCAAAAGTTGATTGCGTAATCAGTTCAAAAAAACTTTGCCTAGGAAGCGAGAATCGTTTCAAATGTACTTACATTCGACTATTTATGATAGTAGCTGATTTCTTAATTGTTTGGCTCTATTCTTGTTACTATCGGTGAAATCGGCCCAAAAAATACGTGTCATAGTTTTCCAAATTTATCGCGAACATACAGGATTTTCTTAGGATTTTGTTCTGTGCAGATTATATTTCTACTATACTACTACTCTGAACGGAACAATAGAAGAGCCAGGGTTCCCCACATGTTCCGCGCACGTCATGTGTTACCCCTGAACTTGTGTTTTTAGGGAAAACTAGGCGTTTTGCAGCACGTGTACATCTACATAACAAAGATGAATGTGCTGCAATTACGCATTCACTTTAGGCACAACACATTCCTGTGTTTCCTGGAGACCTATATTAGCAGGAAGATAATAGTTTCAGCACGCGCCAATTTTCCCGGTTGTGTCATCAGTAGGTAAAGCAAGATGTCACTGTTAGGCAACGGGCTATTGTTTTCTTGTTCCATTACATTGATAAAGTAATTTATCCTCGATTTATCGATTGAAATCAATTAAAGATCCTGAGCTAAAATAATGGCACCCAGAAGTATTGCCGACGGTTGTTCTTTTTAAGTAAGAGTTTAGTTTTGTAAGAGATCAGCCAGCTGCGCTGCAAGCATGTGTAGGTGAACTCGATGTAAATTTTTCCGCAGATTGATTTGAAATGCATATTATGATCGGTCTGTAGATTATTGCTGATAGAAACTCAAAATCTGCCTGCGGGATTCTTCGCACGAGTTACCGCGGCACCCTGGTTTACAAAGGGCATAAAAAGGAACATGCTGGGGTTTAGTCAGTAAGAGGCTGACACTCCCTCTCGCTGCTATCCCACAGCGGGAAAAAGTGGCAAAGTTATTTAAAGTGTTGTGTACATGTGAGCAGTCCCGGCTAATGTGACGCTTATCAAATGAGTGCAATTTATCTGTAATAACAAACAAAGGTTAGTGTACACAGTAATGACCTTTGACTTTTACAAAATGCAGATTATAATAAGGATGAGTAGGTATTCTTCTGATAACCTCAGAATGATTATAAAACGTATAACGAGTGTTGCTCTAATTAAAATGATAACTTTTTTTTATTCGCTTTAGAAAGGTAAACTTAATATCATCATCAGCCTTTTCATTGTCTTACTGAAGGGCGCAACAGGCCATCATCATCCGGTATTAATCACCACGAGCGATTTCGGACTTTAAGGTCCAGGTTTCGTCAAGAGCTTTTCCTTCACCTGTAGCCTGTCATTGATGTCCAAGATGTACTTAGGACTGTTAAAAAATCCCAAAAAAGGAAAACAGTAAGATGGTTCTGAAAATTAGTAACACAGAGAAAATAATTATAAAATTGTATGCATTCGTTACGAAATTATGACAAGATAGAGTCAAATAATAAATTATCCTCGTGGTCGCTAATTATGTATCAATCGCCATTTTTGGCAGTGCATAATGTTTTGATGTTTGCTTGTGACTGAGCGAAATGCTAAAATTAAATTAATTTTGAGTCATAAACAACTATCTCAATCTATCATTCATATACAATAAACAAAATCATAAAATCATTAGGTGTTATTGAGAAACGGGTTTATGCTAATCAAAAATCGTTTTTATTGCGAATAACTTTTAGAAAGTGGTTCGTGGATCATTATGTTGTTTGTAGCAACCTATGGTGCCAGCAAGTCTCATATTATATGTAGACATCAGCAAGTTCATTCTCATCAACCAGGGAATTTCTTAGGAATTTCCTAATTTATAGAAAAAACCCTGTAACAATTTTCTCGAGCCGAGAATAGAACCTGTGACCTCATATATGTAGTTCGCGACTTCCGAGCTGTGAGACAATTACCCTCTTTGTCATACACAACTAAAACTAAGTTACAATAGTTGACATTGAACAATCAAAATATTTAGATACTTACTATACCGAAAAATTAAATGTGCCTTACTTAAACAACCTTCTGTCAGCGGAGTTAATTCCTTCCGATACCCAGATGAAAAGCTGGCTCTATATTATTTTACGTACTAGTTATTTACTGCCAAGATTCAATGGATACCGTTCGACTGCATCCGTGTGATGAAGGGACAAACACACACACATCGTGTCCTGTAAATATTTTTCTTTGTTTATAAAGTGTTTGCTCACTCATTGGCATTAATACATAAATTAATGCACAATATTAATATCTGCATAATTCTCGCACGAGCTTAAGTTACAGTAATTACAATAGTGGTTCAATGTCACCAGTAACGTGTTAGCACTTTACCGACTGCCGACAAGCAGTATCAGGAAAGTTGCCGGTGATCAATCATAGGACACGTCACGCTTACTACTGCAGATTAAAAAACTATCCTTCATATAATGTTAATTACATCATTATAGTTACGTCAGCTTTTTATATTATCCTGTATTTTATATTGTTTAATTATATTATTTATGTCATTTATTGATTAGCTACGTGTGCAAGGTTATATCATTATTTTATGTTAAAACTATTAACAACACGAGTGCTTTTTTTAGAAATTAGATATTATTGTAAGTTTTGGTTCTTCGACTAATGACTAAACCTATCAGATTCCCTTAACTTATTTTCTGCGATGCGACTTCGTGCGGTAGGAGTGTCCCTTCCATAATTCGTGGGTAGAGAAAATAGTTCATACTAGTATCAAATCAATTAACATTGATCAGAAGATAAATAAATTAATTCAAATCAGATTTACAATTACTTGGCCTATCATCGCAGAATTGCATGCGAATAAATCAAGTTCTTGCAATACCGTCTTGCGAACTCGCTTATCTTATCAAAAATCATCCCTATAATACGTCAGTAACATACAATGTTCAACATGATTATCATAACATCACTAGTAAAACGTGCAACTAATCGTTACGTCACCTACGTACGGTTCTCGTTGCATCGCTACGTGAGTGACGCAAAATGCACTCTCCGTATAAGGCAATATTTACTTTGAGGTCAATCAACGGTTTCTGCGGAAAACAATTATTGTATTTTATTTACTTACATTGTTGTATAAATTATTTCTTCTGAAGAAAACCTTTACGATCGTAATATTACTACAATGTTACTACATGACATAATTCTTGATGTTTTCCCAACATTCTATCTATCTATCTATTGTTTGGGTATCCAGTGATAAGAATTTTATTTTATCTCCATGGTACACAAATCAATAAATGCTGCTAAATGCTGTTAAATGTCTGTCATGTTATTATAATCCCGTCAAGTATAATAGCCCTCTATAACTACCAAATTCCAATGCAGTACTGCAGGAGAACCCTTCAAAGAGATTGGAGTTGACTCATCGTGACATCCACGTGACACCTCACTGACTCACTAGTTACTAGATGTGACAGGTCGGCGAAGCGTGATCATTGTCGACTATTTTGTGCAATCCCTGCCAAAAGTTAACAAGCGAATGGGTTTAGAAGCTCAGATGAAAAAATAGTACTTACCTACATAATACTATAGGATTACGAATTCAGTCAAGTCAATCTTGACTGATGGAATTGATCATCACTTCCTAAATTCACTTGTTTATTGTTTTTCTTATCGATCCGTTTCAAATAAACAAATATGTAGGCCTTGTTTACTCAACTGACCTAAAAAACAATTAACGATTAGGTACTACGGAAAAAAACATAATTACTAATCTTTGTAAATAATTATTTGATGAACTTTAAGTACAATATTGGTACTTGTTTTCAAACAATATAGTAATACTTAGGGATGTGCCACACACGTTAGCAGCTATAGTAATATTTTTTAGATATCGATAAAAAGCGATGCAAGTATATCTCGGTCACTGTTGTAGGCGTTTTGGGGTCTGTCTTTTGTTTTTTCTTGACGTTCGAAAAGTGCTGTTTTGCAGCCAAGTTTCGATAAATGAGTTTTGATTTAGATTTTTAAATAACAATTACGAAGCATAATTAATACATTTTAGCATTGCTTGTTTTCCTGATCCTTAAGTATAGTATCCTTAAGCAATTACATAATTTTCCTCAAAGCATTTACCTACATATAACTAAACTGCAACAGGAAATGAGTTAGCTATACTTGGTTGATATTCTTATAACAACACAATCCTAATTAAACCTTATCTCGTAATTTATCGATGTCTCCCATCTCTACGTCATTCGGATCACCTACTAGATGTCGGAAATATTTGAGAAGAACATTAAGTAAACAGCGTCCTTCTCACAGTGAGTAGCGAGACACCGGCGCGCACGCACGTCTTATAACAACCGCGCGTGACGCACCGCGAACCGTGAATTCGAATTACGAAACAGACAATAAATAAATTATCAGTGAAAATGTTGCCAGTGGTACTGTTATCGGTGTTTACAACAAGTTTGGCGTTCACGACGCATCGGTACGATGTTTATGAAAGTTATGGTGAATATCGCCCCATCGCTCCCCTCACAGACAATATTTACTCGAGCGGGAGCAGCAATGGACGGCGACCTGTGCAAACTTACGAGTTACCGAGGAAAGTTGATGGTGTTGTGTCAAGTGGTGTGTTGAACCAAGGACCTGTAATTAACGGCAATGAGTGGCGTTGGGCTGATGTGCAGCACAGTTATCAGTACCCAAACCAGAGGAATTACAGACCGGTCCCTTTGAACAGAGTGGCCGTCACTCAACCAACTAAGAACTTCATATTTTTTCAAAATTCCGATCAAAATAGAAAATATGATACAGGTACTGTAAGTCCGCCAGTTTCGAAGCACGATCAAGCTGTCAATAAAATTGATGAAGCTAATAAATTAAATAAAACAGAAGGGAATGGGTATGTTTCAAACATTAGCACACAATCGCATGACGTCAACCGTACATTTGTCATTAATCAACAAATTACCTGGAATTATGACCAGCAAGGTTTTAACCAAGACAATGCTAATGTTTCTACTAGAAGCATCGACTCTAACAGCAATTTCAACTATTTAACTCCAAAACAAGATACTGATAAGATTTATCTCCCAACGAAAACAAATAACACATCCGTTTATAATAACAAAACAAGCCAATTTGATGTAAACACGAATTATAGCAGTGACAATAACAAGGTTAGGAGCGAACCCAATGCCAACGTGGATCGTTTTAATAATGAAACCAATGAGCCTAGATACGGAACCAAAACCACAGCTGACAACGAAGTGACTCCCAAAATAGAATTGAAACCAGAAAAGGATGACGACAGATGGGTTTGGGGTAACGCTGACGACAAGATTGTGGAGACCACGACCCTGGTGAATCTTGATGATAGAGCTGCTTTCACAGGTAACGCCTGTCCTCAGGGGAAAGTCAAGGTTGGAGATAGATGCGTCACTCGTGACTCGTGAAGACATGGAAGGGATATGTGACTTTAAGTTCGGAGATATGGCGAAGGGAGGTAGATCAGTTCTGCTGACTCCTGTAGATAGATAGATTGAAGATGTCCGAGTGGAATGTGTTCGCAGTATTATGAAAGTGCTCGGAATATCAATTGTGTGAGGTCGTTGTGCCGAGACAGATTTTAGTGGAAATATAACAATTTAGATATTTACTGAATCAAATTCGCGGAAGCATGAAGATAAAGAATGTTATATAAGTGGTTCGTTGGATTCTTTAGATAAATTGTGATTGTATATGTATAGTTCCTAAATAATAAGAAGCTAAAATTAAACGTTGGTTCTAGAACTCTTAGGTAATTGTAAGAAACGCTTAATATTTATAAGGCGACCCAAAATGAGTACATAAATACAATAACTATTAAAACCCTGTATATTTTAAGCCGTGTTTACAATCATTTATATACAAGTCCTCGTGTTTATAAATGGTATCACCATAATTAACATATTAAACGATATAAATATGTATTTGTGGTAACGTTTGGGTTTTTGTATAATAAAAGTTGTTTTCGTCAATGTCATAATAATAATGTTTGTGTCTGATGTTGACGTTGATTCAGTAACGAAGTATGGTATGACATCATACAGGCCTTTAATGTGAAACAGGGACGTTACTTTAACTTCTAATTTAATTCTCTGTCTACCGAAATATTATAATTTTTAAGAATCTCGTAATTCTATATAATGTTGTATTAATGTAAAAATATATATCTGTTACCAAAAGTAATTCAACATTAGCTTATTTGTGTCAAGTAATCAAGCTAAAACCAAAGTTGTAAAGATTCCAGTTTGTAATAAGCCAGCTATTATAAGTGAACATGAAGTTTGTGCGGAAGAAGGAAGAATACTTCTGTATGTAACATAGTTGTGTTTTACAAATAATAAATACTTTGACTTTAATGTTTCCAAGATCTTTAATGAGAAATCAGTATAATTGGCTTCGTAGTTTATTATCATTGTAAAATCGTATCACATTCTAAATGTTTGTTTTTATTTATCGTAATTGGTTCTTTTAATTAAGTAGTATAAATGAGGATTCACAAATATGAATTTTCAAATAGAATATGACTGTTTATGGTTGTAAACATTGTTCAAGCTTTAAATATAATTGTAAGTACCTACTTTTAAGTAACTAATTAAAAAAAAGAAAATAAAATTCCTAAATTGAACACGTGTTATTTTTTGTGTTAAACCTAATTTAAACATAACATTATATACATGTAATAGCAAAAATCCCCGCTGCGTTAGGTATTCATGAATTATATTAATTTTATTGTTTTGTTGTGAGAACACAGTAAATGAATAATAATTTATATAACACTAGACAAGATGATTACATAGTAGTTGATAATTACTTTAAATTATACAGAATGCTTCAACACGTGGACAGTAACGTATCTACATTATATTACACTAGTTGGTTCCTGTTCCTGCATTGTTTTCAGTAAACTTCCTACATCTGGATTAAAACATCTGACCCTTTATGATCTCATCTCCTTCTTGTCAAACCTCGGTCAGTGTGGCAGTTTTTAGTATGAGAGCTTTACGAAAAAATAAACAAACTCACTTTTGTCTGATGAATAGCATATTTATAGACTTCTTCGAGCATGTAGAAATGGGTTATTCTACACTGAAAAAAATATTCATATTGGTCCAATAGTTCTTGATATGAGCTCGTTCAAACGAACTTGTCAGTTTCATACAATACCTTTAGTACCAGTAAATAATGTGACGAACATAAAAACTTAGCTTTGCGGTAGCAAGATTAAAAATTATACTTAATGGAACCAGTAGGATAAATGGCTAGCTAGTGTCTTCATACATACATACATTGTGTCTAGGTATTACCATATGTTTTAATTTCCAATATTATGCGACATAAAACCCATGCAGGTGCGATTACCTACTTATGATTCTGTTCGCACTTTGAACTCAACGTGACTGACTACATAAAAACATATAATACCTATTCAATGGATAGACCGACCAGTATATCCACGTCTGTGAATTAGTACTGAAATGACTACAATGATATAGAGTCATGGTTGAGCTGAACTCAACACGTGACCCGATGATGGGTGACCGTCATATCATAGCGAGTCCACGTAAAAATAAAATTGAAGATAAATGCTTTCATTTGCTAATCTTAGGCAGTCGTTATGAGTAATAAAAGCCACAAGCAGTCTTGCCATAGGGTATCGATCCACCTGGGTACTGTAACGTAGTTAGAAACTCTTTCATTTGTAAGGTTTTATTCGTTAGATATTTTTGATACTGACCGGGCAATCATTTCAAATGTATTCGATTTGTTCCATAGAATAAGTTTTTATATTGAAGTATGTCACTTCACCCCCGAGTCAGCGAATAAACGCAAAGTTAAAGTTATTATTGAATGTTTTAATTTAATATCCTGAGGATCCCCGGTTCCTGGCGCACCACGCGCTACAATTTGGTGGAGGCGCCGTCGCCAAAGCCCCAGTATAATTTTCAGGTCATTACCGCGAAAAAGTCGCGTGGTGACACGACGTCGAAGACGGGTAGGAAGAAGAGCCTGGTAGAATAATCCTGGGCATAAGTTCTGGTAGAATATCGGAACAAGGATCATAAAAAGAGCTAAGTGGAATTTTATTTATTTAATGTAGAAAAATGTCCGAAGAGATAAAATTTTTCTCCGGAGTCGATGACATATCCGTCGACGACTTTCTTTTCGAATTTCGCGTCATAGCCGCGATAAATAAATGGAAAGAAAACGATTTTGCACTACTACTCGGTGCATATTTGCAAGGTCCGGCTCTTGCGTATTACAAATATATTTATGTCGATGGGATTGAATATAAAACCATATGCGATAAATTAAGGGCAGAATTCCCTGATAATGTAAATTATGTAGAAAAATTCTACAACGCTCGACAGGAGCAAGAAGAAGAATTGTTGTCATATTATTATCGTCTGTGTGGCTTACAGACAAAGGCCAATATTGCTGACGACAATATTTTTATAAAAACATATTTAAAAGGGCTAATCGTCAAATACAGAGCCATACTAGGCTCACAGCTTTTCACAACCAAATCTGAGCTGCGTGAAACGCTGGTACAAGTGAGATATTTGTTCGGAAAAGAACAAAATCAAATTATCAATTTGCCTGTCATTCCACCGAGGAATGATGACAGGAAATTCTATGACAAAGAACATGAAAGAAATGCCCCTTGTTCACATGTTAATACACATAATGCTTTTAGTGTGGAGAAAGAAGCACCGCCCAGCAAAGATGTGGAGATGGAGCAGCATGATGAGGAGCAGCATGCGGAGCAGCCTGTGGAACTGCTGGCGATTGGATCGGAAGTAGAATATAAGTCTGGTGAGACCGGTCCAAATATTAATGTGTTGATTGCTCAACAGGAGTTCAGGGCGTTAGTCGACACAGGAGCGTCGATTTCCTGTTTATCTGAGGCGTTCATTTCAGAACTCAACATTAAATACACCAAGAACAGTTCTTATGAAGCTTCTTCAGTCTCTGGTGCGCAGTTGCATATACTGGGCGAAACATACATAAATTTTTTGATAGATTCGTGTTTATTTAGGCATAAATTTCTAATTATAAAAAATATTCGCCAAAATATAATTTTAGGAAGAGATTTTCTTTCCAAAAATAATTGCATTATAGATTTTTCCAAAAATCATTTAATTTTGAAAAGGAGTTTTGTTACAAAATTTATTCATGCTGACACTTTAAGAAAAAAAGCGTCAGAGTCAAATAAATTGACAGATAAGGGTCACCATAGTGATAAAAATAATGACAAAACATTAGGTGACATGGACAACAAAATAAATAAAATTAATTATATTTGTTTTCAAAATAATGGAAAAGAAAATAATATTCGAAATAAAGTTTCGCGAAAACGAAAGAAACGTATTGTTTCGACGTCTTCCACATCATCAAAGGTGATAAATAATAAGAAGTTAATTGGTGCTTTTTATTGTTATGGGGAAAATGTTAAGAAAAATAATGAATACCATTATTTTTATCCTTCAGGGGGGAGGATACACACGCAGAACAAAAAACAGATACAACTGCGTAATATGAACAATAATTTAGGGTTTCTAAATAAACAAAATGTAAATAAATTTAAATATAGGAAACGTTGTGATTGATTTATAGTTTTTCTAATGCATATTTTATAATTACATGTTACCTGGAACGAGTTGTACGAGCATTGCCAGTGAGGGGATAAGAAGGTGAGCTACTTCATCTTCGTGAGAAGATGATGTCCACGGCAGAGCTACTTCATCTTCAATATGAAGGAAGATGAAGATAACCAATGTGGTCAAGCCTGTGTTATTTTTATAAGTTTTTTTTTTTTACATTGCTCTGTAAATCTGATCCCAAAATTATTATCTGATTTGGTTTTGAAAAAAAAATATTTGGATGGTGAATTGAGGTTGAGATCAACTTCGCAATAAGGGGCATAGCCTCGCGAAGAGTGTTTGCTTGACACAGTGGTTTCTGCCGAAGATTTATGATCCCTATATTTGATTTATTTATTATTTAATATTCCAAAATTGTAAAAAATAATTATTGGGTAAGATGTTTAATTATATCACGTTAGGTGAGAAACTTTGATAACGGTGACTTATCCCTTCATCTGACACGTTAGCGTCCGGCGAAGTTGTAAGTTGTCAATACAAAGTTTTTCTTCGCTTGAAAAGTAATCCCTTCAGGACGGGTGTTCACTTTGAATATCCTTTGCTATTAGAAGCACGTTTCGAGGCTTTTTGCGTGGTTTTGCCGCGAAAAAGTTCACGATAACATGTTTTCTTACAGTGCAGTTTGGCACACTTAAGTAAACAACTCACATGTTATTGTAAACTATCCCGTTGTGAGGGACGTGTTTTAATTTCCACGCATAGGTCAGTTTTCGGTTAGATGTAGGTAGGTAACATTTGTATGATTGTCCGCCTATAGTTGCGCTTTTGTGATAAAGTTTCCACTTTATCCTAAGGGCGTAGCTCGTGTAACGTAGTTAGAAACTCTTTCATTTGTAAGGTTTTATTCGTTAGATATTTTTGATACTGACCGGGCAATCATTTCAAATGTATTCGATTTGTTCCATAGAATAAGTTTTTATATTGAAGTATGTCACTTCACCCCCGAGTCAGCGAATAAACGCAAAGTTAAAGTTATTATTGAATGTTTTAATTTAATATCCTGAGGATCCCCGGTTCCTGGCGCACCACGCGCTACAGTACCTAAAATGAGGAGGACATGCAGTCGCTCCATGTGGCACACTGGTACTCATCTTCCTCAGTTTAGACTGGAAGCCGACCACAACACAGTTGTTAATAGGCTAGGCATATCATAATACACTGGTTTAACATAATGATAAATAAATTATCCAAGCACGATCTTCAAGTGCGCTAATGTACCTATATAATGCCTATGTTATAGTAAAAACTACAATAGTATGTACAATAACTTGTTGAGAAGTCATTATCATCACGGAGTCATTGAGTCAGCTTTTTGTTACTAAAAACCGAGTCATGGAGGTTTTATCTAACAATGTTAATTATATATGACTTACAGAAACAACTACAGGAAGAGTTTTTACGCACCGTCCAAAATACGTTGTTGTACGCAGTCTATTGTTTATACTCGAGTAAAGGTACGTTATTTTATGTAGCATTGTGATAGCTAGTGAATATCGATTTAATTTGACTTCTATTGTGAGAAGATCTTCAGCAGTCGTACCTACTTGGAAATCGGCAGTTAGAAGCCAGAAAGTCTGAAAACTAGTCTAACCAAGGGGCTATTGAGTTGCCCGGGTAAATGGAACAAGAAAGTAAGATAAAAACATGGTGACGTCAATTCAAATGTATAAAAATTACAAAAATTACATTGAGGTATTTAAATAAAACTACTTTTACGGATTTTATTGCGTTATATTAATATTATTTAATCCCGACGTTTCGGATCCTTTACAGCATCCATGGACACGGGTAATATATCAAGACGACTAACACCTTAGTCTGTCCGTGACCATGGATGCTGTAAAGGATCCGAAACGTCGGGATTAAATAATATTAATATAACGCAATAAAATCCGTAAAAGTAGTTTTATTTAAATGACTAATATTCGCGTAAGTGTCAGAAATCTACATTGAGGTATATTATTGCTACCAAAATGATAAGATAATATCAGAGTTAACTTTATTAAAAGCACTTTATAATTTTAATTCCTTTATATTTGTCAACAGCGGAATCATTCACCTTAAAGACAAGTGACGCGCGTGAGACGTGCCTTACACAACGTTGCAACGTATGTGATTCAACTTAGAAAATATTATGAAACTTCGCGTTTATTCATCAGTTTATATTAAGTTCTGATTCTAAGTGGGGACAGGTACTTTTCGTGAATAATATTTGTTGATATGCATGGCTTTGCGTTGCGTTTTCTCCTGTGCTGGAATAGCAAGGACCTGTGATGAAGTTATGCAAAATAGTGTGATTTTTCAAAAGTCTATCAAGAGCTTTCATACTAATATTAGCGAAAGTTTAAGTATTTGTTGCCCTGTCACGCAAAAAACTTGAAAATGACATGGTATATCGCATAATCATGCTATTTTTTATCGGGATTGCGGGAAGTAGTTACTTCCAAAAATGTAAAAACTAGCCTTAGGAAAAAAGCTATCGGTAAGACATCAATTTTTTTTGAAATACAATTTTAGATGACTGGTTGTTCCTACAGTTGAGGTTCAAAGTCTAAAGACGAATGGCCTTACTACAAAAACTTAAACGTCTGTTTTACACTTGTCTAAAAAAGTTGTGGCTGCAAAATGAACCATATGTCAACGTCGTAATTTGAATTTTTTTTAGACAAGTCTTAAACTGACGTTTAAAAGTTTTTGTGGTAAGACGGGAAGAGTTCTGAAAACTTGCATTACTTAAACTTAAGTAACATTGATTACGTGACCACTGACCTCAGTGCAATGATTCAGGTTTCAGGATAACACTACGCAACTTTATTTTTATTTCCATTTAGGTTTTCCATATTTATTACTAGTTAGTAGCTACCTAATTATTTTTATAGAGGCAAGGATTACGTAGGTATATCGTTTGTAGTCAGTAACAGTATCCGCATTGTGCAAACTTTTGGTTACCCGATAGTTTGTTTTGGCTTATGAATCAGTATGAAGATGAATGGCTGTACGCACATTGCAAAGATCGGGTATGTAGCCGGTATCAGACCGACTGAATTGATTGAAATCAAGATTTTCTTTAGAGAAAAAATTGACAACTATCGGGTCAACTTTCGGCCGACTGTTCAGTCTGCCGTGTGGTATCGGTCCAGAAGTCGGTGGTGAGATAAACATAGCTGCATTTTTCAGACACCGAGTTGTAAGACCGGTGCTTCTGACATACTGTTTTGCTTTTTAAAATAGTGTGTTTGCAGTAGTTTGATCATTTCAAATAATAGCCAATATTGGACGCAAAGTTGGTGTCCAAGATGCCCTTTCATTTTCCTCTCTTTTGAACGTGTATCAAAGACAGTCGACACAATGTCTAGACAGACATTGGATTAAAGTATCGATGCGGCATAAGAAGCAAACGTAGCCAATCAGAAAAACCCAACGATAAGTCCGCTGGTGTGTTGGTAACATTCCTTACCTCAAGCACACATACCTGTACTGATAAGAGCGAACTTCCAACTTGCGTGTTACGAATCATCACTTGACATTTTCTGTATGACTTCATAATGTACGTCAACGTACCAAAATGCAGGTACTCACGGACTATATAATATATGGCTTGTAGTAATTAAATCAGTTCGAATTCACTCGCTCTAACCATCAGTGAAAGGAATTAAGTCAAGTACAAATACTTAAAAATATAATAAAATGGAGGTGAAAACTGCGTTGATCCTGATATTCGTGAGTGCTGTCGCCGCGAGGTATAGACCAACTCATGAACATATCGAGGACACAGTGTCGAGGAACACAATAACTGCTGTCGAAGACAAAACAACTGAAGCCGTGCCAACAGAGATCAATGTTGATGAAGAAACACTAAACTATGAAGATGTGAGTAAACATCAGGCTACGGTTGGACTTACTACTCCATCGGTGGAATTGTCTGCAAATGAAGAAAATGAGGAAGCCAAGGATACTGAAGATAACGTGAATTTAGAACAGGCACCAATTGATATGATAACGGAGAAAACACTTAAAGAGCTGGAAGACAGACAGGGCCTCGACGCCTCAACCTGTATGGGCAAAATAAGAGTACCAACGGGTAGGGGTAGCCCCTGCGTTCCACAGCAATAAACAAACGAGTGAGCATCTCATGTTAAGAAGTCTTCAAAATAGTGCCATAACAATTTGTTGGAGTATTATGTAGCCGACATATATTGCAACTAGGCTGTAAAGTATTTGGTCGTATTTTGTCTATAAATGA
This sequence comes from Helicoverpa zea, assembly GCF_022581195.2. Classification (NCBI taxonomy): domain Eukaryota; kingdom Metazoa; phylum Arthropoda; class Insecta; order Lepidoptera; family Noctuidae; genus Helicoverpa; species Helicoverpa zea. The sequence continues at coordinate 10,640,872 of NC_061473.1, read as the reverse complement.
AGTCAAAATATTCGTTTGCTCAGGCTTTGTCAATCATTTTTATGTTTATGTTTATATAGAGTTTTAAGTTCCTAATTAGTATATATTCCTAGTTAGTATATGTTCCTAGTTAGTATAGTTCTTAGTTTTTAGCTTGTTAACTAATACATAAGTACTTTAAGTTTATTTATGCCTAATGTTATCGTAAATTGAAACTTAATAAATTGTTTTGTAGTAAAAAATCCAGTTTTTATATAATTTTTCGCAGAAGGGTAACCTGATAGGGTATTTTTTTATGATGCAGTCTAATATTTAAACGTGTGCCGTCAGCGGTCAAGTGCAAGCGTGGCTGCATGGTGGCCACGCCTGAGGGAAATCCGTTGTTTTTCTGCGAGCTGTTTAGTATTGCCTCCGAGCGCTGGTGTGGTCACCCTGGCTACTTCCTGGCTGTTGTCAAGCCTATTGTCATTCGCGAAGGTGCTTCACTAACGAATTGCGCCGAATATTTCCATATTAGTAGGTATAGGACTAACAACGGTCTTGGTGGCCTAGTGGGTAAATTCGAATCGATCTGATTCTTTCTAAGTATATAGACATCACACATTTAATGATGGTGAAGGAATTGTTGAGGATACCTGCACTTATGACTGAAGATCTAATATCCAAATTATGTGATGTAGCGTATGACTCTTTATTTCAATTGAGTTATAATAACTTATCGAGCACTTTTGCTTACGAAACTAGGAATCAACGCTCTGGTCCAACCTCACCTTTGTTGATAATTTTTATAAACATCTGTGTTATTTTTCTAACGTAAGCCAACAAATAATTTAAATTAATTCCTGAATCAAATCGTATTAGTCGGTTTTATGTCAATTTGGTATCATTTACGCAAATTGTATCAACTAACATTATCACCACGCATTATCGATTACTTACTATTTCCGGGATAAATAAACAAATCATCATCTTCCGAGCCTTTTTCCCAACTACGTTGGGGTCAGCTTCCAGTCTAACCGGATGTAGCTGAGTACCAGTGCTTTACAAGGAGCAACTGCCCTATCTGACCTCCTCAACCCAGTTACCCGGGCAACCCGATACCTCTTGGTTAGACTGGTGACTGGTTTTCGTGAATAGTCTACGGTAAACAATTATTATGTTTTTCGCATAGTAAACAAATGATCTTCCACGTCGTCGATGAGGTGTAAAGTTTTATCAAAGATAAATACTTAATTACAGAGAACTGGTTATTTTAATTTAGTAGGTATATCTGGGTTTACACTTGGTATACTTACACACTGGGTATACTTATACCATAAAATTCAATCTAGACACACGGCAGTGTGTCCGCCAAGTTCGAGCAAAAAAAGCGACACACCGGCCGTGGGTTATATTACACGAACCATTTCGGGCCAAATTCGACCCCCCTATAACTCAAAATCTATTTTATTTACGCATATCAAACTAGTATCTGTTGAGACCCCCTCACTTATCTAAAATACAAAATTTCATTAATATACCTATTGCAGGTCTTGAGATATTGACGTCAGAAAATCGCTATTTTTACTATACACTCACTGACTGACTCACTGATTCACTGACTCACTCATCAAAAACCTAGACCACTTCCAATGGTCGTATTGACTTGAAATTTGGCATGGAGGTAGGTCTTTATGTCAAGGTAAAGGGAAAAATCTGAAAATGGCCAAGTGTGAGTCGGTTTCAAAATAATGAAGGTGTTTTATACCCGGTGTAAATTTATACCCCTAAAGAACTAAAACGAACTAAATTTATCTATATTTATATAATATATCTTCGAATGGTCGTACCGATCTGAAATTCGTTACAAAGGTTTGTATTTAGTCGAAGTAAAGTAAAAATCTGAAAACGGCCAAGTGTGAGTCACTTTCGAAAATAACGAATGTGTAACTCTGATCCACGAACATAATATATGATAACATGTCATGTCAGTCAGTTGGTAAATCTAGTCCATTTAGTTAATCTAGTTTATTTCTTTGTAAGAAGCATAGTGCATATTCAAAAATCTGAAAGATAGTATAAATGAGACATTTCCTTAACTAACTTAATCATAAGAAAAAAAATAAAATAAACAACCTTACAAAAATAAATGAAATTCCACCCAAAACAAAAATGTGAAAGGCTGCCAAGTTCGATAATATGGAAATCCTTCGCCTATAAAAGAAGTGAGATCTGAATAAGAACCAAGTTCCATACACATACCTCAGTTAAAAATAGTTACTTTTTAATAATGTTACTTGGCAAGTTTTTAATAGAAAATTAAATACTTGATTCATTGCGCTTAGTAGGTTTATAACAAGGTGTGTGAAAACTTAACGTAAAAGTCGTGGTGGCCTAGTGGGTAAAGAACCAACCTCTCGAGTATGAGGGTGTGGGTTCGATTCCAGGTCAGGCAAGTACCAATGCATCTTTTCTAAGTTTGTATGTACTTTCTAAGTATATCTTAGACACCAATGGCTGATAAAAAGGTGAAGGAAAACATCTTGAGGAAACCTGGACTATAGTCTGAAATCACCAACCCGCATTGAGCAAGCGTGGTGATTAATGCTCAATCCTTCTCCGTGTGAGAGGAGGCCTGTGCCCAGCAGTGGGACGATAAAAAGGCTGTAACAGTAACAGTAACAGTGTGAAAACTTGCCAAGTAACATCATTAAAAAGTAACTATTTTTAACTGAGGTATGTGTATGGAACTTGATTCTTATTCAGATCTCACTTCTTTTATAGGCGAAGGATTTCCATATTATCGAACTTGGCAGCCTTTCACATTTTTGTTTTGGGTGGAATAATTTTTTTCGCATATCAGCAGCAGTCACACATACATATTTTATCTGCTGTCATTGAACATCCTTGGTAGTCGTTACGGGCAGTCAGAAGTTAGTAAGTCTGACAATCAGTCTTACCAAGGGGTATAGGGTTCCCTGGTAACTAGGTTGAGAAGATCAGACAGGCAGTCGCTCTTTGTTAAACACTGGTACTCAGCCGCATCCGGTTAGACTGGAAGCCGACCCCGAACATGGTTGGAAAGGCTCGGGAGATGATATTTCCGAATCAACGCTATCTACCTTTTTTCGAGAAACCGTAAAACTCAAATACGTGACCTTTTGGCTTTCTTGTGATCGGTAAAGATTACAGAATATACCTACACTACGTGAAACACTCATGGAGCGGTTATGTAGTGAAGACGTAATTGCTTTTAATAAACACGGCCAACTTCTAAGGAAAACCTTAAATTACTCATAATTACGCACATATTTACGAAAATATTGTAAGTAGCTTACATCTCCCGTTTCTTCCGCGTCCAGAGGTTTCTTACTGCAGTAGGATAAAATGCCTATGCCTTTTCTTATGTTCTAGATTATCAGTGTACCAAAATAGTTCAGTGTTTTTACGCGAAAATTCAAACAGACTTACTTACAGAGCTACTTTCTTATTTAATAGTTTAGTAAATAAGCAAGACTTGGTCACAAAGAGTCTCCTATCTAAATAAAAGTATTGGTAGCAAAATAGATTCACCTGAATAGACCATTTTCCGAGGCACCTTGATATAAGTAAAACGGTCTAATAAAGACCTTACCCAACCCTAAATTATTCATTCACTTCCGCAAAGAAATATATACCTTACCCTTTTATATATACGGTTGAATTCATATTGGTAGTTGTGATAGAATAATTTACATATTTTGGGTGAAGCAGTTTGTTCGTCAGCGGAGGCTCGTGTGTGACGTCACGGCGGTTTGCCTTTTTTGGGTTCCTTTATTATTTTGGAACTGGTTGATATTGAATGGAGCCTTGGCATTTTTTGTACTGCTTTTGGAAAGGGGAAATTCGAAAAGTTTTTGCTGACTCGATCAGTGTAACAATGTATCTGTAAACATAGGCCACGGGTAAACGAGATTCGTTTTTTTTGAGGTTTCAAGACAAATTATGATCAACATATTTTAAATCTACAGCTTCTGAAATGTTTACATCTTAGAAAACACAGTTAGTAACTTTCTAATAAAGCCCGTCACATTCATGAGAGCTTTCAGACAAGTTCAATGCAGCATGTTATTACCTTTCAACTACATACAACTAATCTGCACTCTATTACAAAACCAACATTCACCTTATCAACTGTCTATTCCAGAAATTCATTTATAGCTGATTCGCCAACAGATGCAACTCGCAACTGTAAAGTTTATTAGGAGAATAGCCCTCGGCGCTCCTACACGCGAGTTGCAACCGTTTGCCAACACGCCGGGTACTGCTAAACTAATTTGCTAGTTAATTGCATGTAGCTCTCATGTGTTTCTACAAGTTTTCCATTCAGTTTTCATAGAGCTAATTAGAGGAAAATGTAATGAGATTTCTGCTTCATCAAGGCTGTGGTGAGCAGTAGTTTATTAAGCTTCTATTATATTTTAAACTACTACATACTACTTTTAAAGTTCTTACAAAAATAACATGACTTCCTTCTTGGAAAAACAATGTTCAAATTCGGTGCAGAAAACTCTGAGATTCCCCCTTACAAGGTCACAAACTTTACCATTACCAACACCTTTACACAGTAACTGCATATAAGGTGCTGTATGATCCCATGGGAAATAAATTAAAATAACAAATCATGAAATTATTTTTGTTTCATGCATTTAATTGGTTTTTACACTTACTAAACCGTGGATATTAATATTACCGAGAAATATTTAAACTAAAATATTTTAGAGCTTTGATTGCGGTCATATTGGTGTTGGTCACCAATTCCTGAAAACTGAAATCTTTTCCTGTAACTACTGCTATGCTATTGTAGCGGGACCTACACTAATTGTTGACGCATCAATATTGTTCATACTGTACTTGCATTGTGTTCGCCTCCTCAGTTGTCCCGTATATCGCACTACCAACGCACGCTACTAAATATTGTGACTGTACCAAATCGTATGTAACCTAATTGGAGTCAGAAAATAAAAGTGTATTAATTAGTATTCGGTTTATTTACTTATCTCTGAACACGACACACCACCATCTAAATTGGTGACCCCGACGTGATATGAACACGCAACCTTCTGATCTGGAGTCAGAAAATAAAAGTGTATTAATTAGTATTCGGTTTATTTACTTATCTCTGAACACGACACACCACCATCTAAACTATCATTATCAAAGGCTTATTAATTAATAACGTCAAATGCCTACAAATCATGTCGTCACCTTTCCACACAACAACCTTTCATACAGTCTAGTTTCCTTGTCTTGTTGAGTAAGTAAGCATTACCCGGGACTGTCCCGGCCCCCAGGGACAATTATAGCCTTAGGGTGCTTACATAAAGAAACAGGTTGCCGGTACAGACAAACCTGTGATACCTATGATATAACCTTTCTCAACAAATTATGGGCTATTAGACACTGAAATCATTTCAAATTAGATAAATAGGTCTAATGGCGAGCTTTCACCGTTGTACGGCACCATGACATGAAATATTTCTTCTGGTCTACTGGCTACAAACAAAAAGTAACAAAGTGCAACCCAACTATTTATTGGGCTTTAAAATATCAGAAAAGGTATTATTTTCATCGATTGCTGCTGTCCTGAACGAGATCACGTACAAACCTACCGGCCAGACAGTGATAACAGTTATTTACAGGAATATTAGCTAAACTAACCACAACTGCGTTGTTACCTCATGCATTTATCGTAATCGGGTTTAAGTTAAATTATTGTATAATAACCAGGTAATTTACAATGTTATTGTACAGATTTATTATGAGTGATAATTTTTTGTGTCATAATTAATGGAAATTATGGCTTTTATGTAATTTACTGATTCTGATAACTACTAAGGCTACTTTCATATGTTTGCTTAGACTTTCACATCATATTTGGTTGAACGCAATTTACTGTCGGGCCTTCATATTTCAGGATGACGATCAGCATTTTAGTCGCACTCAGAGTGGATAGTATTCCTCCACCGATTCCAATGTATGTCTGGATCACATGAGCGAGTTGCCATTAAGTTTGGCAAAAACTTGACATAAATGGTTTTCCAGGGTAAAGCCCGTAAGAACTTAAAGGGTTTTAAGGTTTGTCTCATGTACCTAATTTTGACGTTATGTGCTTTTTTCAGCCTATTTGGAACACTGTCTTCCAAGATGGTATTTACTCTGTTTTCTTTGGTAATAATAGTGGCTAATTAATCTGGTGTATGGTTTGTTGTAGATGTCGGGACGGGCGGCGTGACCACGGACGGGCTGCTGAGCGCCCTGGCCCGCCTGCGCCGCGCCCCGCCCCCGCTCCACCCCGCACCTCACTCGCCCCGCTCCGTAAGTGTAGTACACCAGCACTTATGATTACAAGAAGTTACCACAGGAGTTCTGCTAGGTATAGATGACGTAAGAAGCAAGAAATGCCAATAAAGGAGGAGATAGCTAACTCCAGAAGTCTTCCTGCTACTTACTATCTTTATTTAGATACAAGTGATTTATCGTAACTGAATCCGTCGATTATAAAGACTGACTGATTCTTGAAAACCGAATTAAAAAAAACAATATAGAGAAATAACCACGTAATGATCTGTAGAATCTGTGTTCGATAGAGTTTGAAGACGTTTTGAAGAGATTGGATAAAAAGGTCGCCATGTTTGACGTACATACTATGTAAAACTTAAGGAAAGTTAACGAACTTAGTGCATAATGTTTATATTATTCGGATGTCGGGAGAAATTTTCAACTTACGAAGGCTCGGTTACTTTTATGCTAACACCTACCTGTAAAACAACCGCAAAATACATAAACCGCGAAAGTGCATAATTATTATAATTGAACAGGAAAGCGTTTCAGCACCGAGTGTCATCGATGACGAAAGTGCAGTCATTATGCAGATTGCAAGATCATGCCATACATACCAAAATTCCTGAAAACTGACGTTTCAGGAAAAACTCCATCGCAAGAAGCAAACATTAATATTATTATGATACTTTTACTTTGAAAACCTTGGACATTGCTAGACTTGAATTAAACATGTCTGAGTGCCTACCTATTTACTACTCTAAAACTAGCTTTCACGCATTAAAACTGCATCGATTAAACCGTTTGATTAATAGGGCTACAATGCCGCAAAGAAAGACAAAAAGCAGTCAAATATATAATACCCCTGATTTAGGAAACTTAAAACTCCGAAATTGCATCATTACGTTCTGCAGATGAGCCGTCTGCATGCACAAGTTTCGCTTCTAAGAATACTGTTCAGCGGAAAATCCAGGCGGAGTTCATCAATATTTGCTGAGACTAAACTTAGTATCTCTCAATGAGACAGTCTTCTCGCATTCCTTCAACTGACAAGTTTGCAACATTCCTCCTCCACACTACTGAGTGCCTTTTCGCGAGTCCACAAATACCTTCCGTCACCTGGCTCCGCCTAAGTCGTCCCAAACGAATTTTATTTTTAACGAGTCGTATCGTCGTACCTCCAGGGTGTTGCCTATCTCGGATCCAAAAAGTTAGTCAAGTGGCCCTGAGATAAAGTTTTCGTTTTCATTTCGTACATCAAAGTGTAAAAGAAAGGAAATTAGTTTTTGAAGGTATTGTTGAGAAGTTGTGCGAGTTAACTCACTGCGATGAGATGGTGAACTCTTCGCAGAAAGTCGCTGTAGGAATTATTGTAAGACAACGATTTTCGGACTTATTGTGACTTGACTTTTATAATTCAGCAAGATCAAGATTCAAGCAAGATCTATTTGTTGGTTAGTTTCTATAGAGTTAATAATTTGTGCTCACTTGATAACTAAGAGAAATTCAATTTGTGTCTATACAACTATCTAACTATGGAACACGAACATAAAGATATAAATATGCCTATTTATTTACCTAAATACTCATAACATAACACTCATTAAGGATTCTTTTCACGAGACAATAAAAAATCAAATTGTTGCTGCCGTCGAATTTCTCTGCTCAAGAAAATTAGAGTTATAAGTTCTTGAATTATTATTCTATTCTAGGCCAGAAGAGTACGTTGTTCTAGTTTAAACCGAGACAAACAAAGTCTCGCGAAGCCCGCCGCGGCCACGAAGCTCACCACATTTGTAATGCAAACAGCGTCAACAATAAACAACAGAAACCCATTGTACTGAAACCGACGTATTAATCACAGGCTTATTAATTAGTCTAATTAAACTGCAATTGAATTGGAGTCTATTGTGAAAGCTATTGGATGGCCACACAGTGCGCATTCTGCTACAGATCTGATTATCATTGTCACGAGTGATTGAACACTGCAGTATTGTTTGACAATAATTCCCCTCAGCGGTGGTGCGTGGCTAATACAATAGTGTGGTGCAATGAGTCGATGCGATCGGTCACGTTCAGGTAATTATGTCAGGGACAATAGTTATGTCATATAGATATGTATTTACTATAATAAATATTTGTATACGGTTCTTCAAACCATACAGACATAATTGTGTTGCTGGGGAGTTTGTTCCACCACTTCTTCTTCCCAGCAAAAACACATAGGAAGTGGTGAAGGGCGGGCGTTTTGGGGGCTGTCTTTTGTATTGACGTTCGAAAAGTGCTGATTTTCAGCCTACTTTGAATAAATGACTTTTGATTTTTGATTTTGATTTTGATTTTATAAATAAGTTTTTGATTTTTATGTTAGTTTTGTTCACTCAAACGATTGGGACTACACTAGGTAGTTTTATCTTTACAGTGAGATCACACCAATTACGTTAATAATTAATTTACCAATTAAATTATTGCGTTAGTTGCGATAAGGGTTATTTACCTATAAATTTGTAATGTGTTATAATTAATTAATATGCGTTTGTCACGTAGCCACGAGTCTCGTCAGTGCAATATGTCTGATGTTGATATTTTTTAGCTTTAGGTCCAAGGTGCACTTTACATGTATTCCAGAGAATATATGTATCTTGCGCAAGACGGCTGGCAGGAGCTGGATGCGAGCAGCCGAAAATCGATCTCAGTGGCGTGCACTTGGGGAGGCCTATGTCCAGCAGTGGACTGCTATAGGCTGATGATGATGATGATGATGATGATATGTATCTACTTAAATTAGTAATCGCTTAATGATTGTGTTCTGAATCTTTTTATTTAAATTTAGATTTATTGTAATTTCTGATCAATCTCAATAAACCTAATCGCCTGATAATGGGAATCACCAACCATCGATCTCTTGGCAAACCTTTCACGTTTACAAAATAATATTCCATTTATAAGTAAAATGAACAGCGTTAAACAGCAAACATAGCACGTATAATATGATGTTGCATCGTGCATCGCCCGCGGCATATGATCAGCATTATCGGGCGCTCGCTACACATTACGTCTGACAATGTCTGACTAGCTCACACCAGATACGACAGATAAACAACGTTTATTGGAAATTCAGCCTCAATTACTGTAGCTGATTTCGCTACTAGTAAATAGGATTGCAAACGTGAGTTTATATTGCTTTTAATTTGCGAAATGACGGTGATATAGATAGACATTGGAGGCAAAGGCAGGCTACTTTTTGACCACGCGCAGGAAATAGGTCCGTCAAGACGCAATAGTCCAGAATTATGGCATAGATAAGATACATGTAGAAATCAGTTACCTAAGATACCTAAGAGTTATTGGGGCCAATATTATTGAAAACAGGCATTTTCTTGTAATTTATACCCTATCTAATAAGCAATCTGTTACAGCCTTTTTATCGTCCCACTGCTGGGCACAGGCCTCCTCTCACACGGAGAAGGATTGAGCATTAATCACCACGCTTGCTCAATGCGGGTTGGTGATTTCAGACTACATAGTCCAGGTTTCCTCAAGATGTTTTCCTTCACCTTTTTTATCAGCCATATAATAAGCAATAGTCCTGTCTAAATTCCTAAACGTGGCAAAGACAAAGCTTCCAGAAGGTTTGAAGGCCAAGTAAACAGTATAAACGGTGGAAGCTGACTAAACTGTTGGTGTCGTGTCCTGCATGCTAATCAGCTGTTCGATATCTATACAAGCTTAGAGTCCAGACTTCGTACAGTTTTGTGGAACAGGGATAATGCCTAACGAATGATTGGTGTTTTTAAAGTGAGGGGAAACAATGTTAGCTTGATTGTGAACCACGATTTTGTGTGTGGAAAAAAATGGAGTCACATAGTATTCTAGTTTCAATGACAACCTAAACGTCTATTCATTGAAAACAATTAAATTTAATTAAAATTGTTTTATGAAAAGCGGACTCTTGTATGTTGTTGGTGAAATTGGGCCTTGGTGTAATATTGTAAGTAATAGTGCTGTCATCAAATGGCTAGCGAGAGATACTGTTATGTAAACTGTGTTAGTTATATGCAAAATAACAATTTCAGCATATAAACAGCCAAAAGCTACATCATCACAACCGCTTTATATTTCAATCCCAGTAACAACACAGCAAAAATGAGCAAAACGACCAAACCACATACATGCACATATTATGATTTGCTGGATGTTAAAGAGCAGTTTGGCATATGTCTGGCAGTGGTGCGCCAAAGTACTGGCGAGTCCCGCCAAGCGACTGGCGTGCCAAGTCTCTCTCGGGATCCTCACTACACTTTAAAAACTCCTTATAGAACTTCATATATGTAGAAACCGATGGTTAACAAATATTTTTTAAAGGAACTCTTTATTCCAATCAAAGATTTCAGTGTGTCTGATATCGGCTAGTTACCTGCTCTTTGTTATTTGCGTACTACCACTTATCTTCATACTGGTTTATGAGCCCAAACAACAAGCAGTCGACTAAAATTTTGCAGTAGGTATGTGGTACTTAGAGTCTGACACTCCCTCACGCTGCACCCATAGCGGGAGAGCTTGAACATTTCCCGCAGAAAATACCCAGTTTATTGAATCATTTGTAAAAATAAAAACTCATTCCATAATGCATTAAATTAGGTAGAATTTTATCTAGCAGGTTTACCGGTTCACTAATAAAATAATCACTACACTAATTAAACAAGTTACGGTTATAATGGAAAGTACAAAAAAGTATTTTTATCCTTATAGTTAAACAAAGGCGGTGTGAACTTTATAAATTAGGCAAAATTATATATCAGTGTTGCTGTGGTCAGATAGTAGCTATTTCATAGGTTGACAACATTGTTTGTTTATTTTTGTACTGTAACTACAGAATGGGGAATATTCTAATATAAACAATTACCTATGGGAATTTACGCTTACATAATAATGTATTATTATTAAATTGAATGGTTTATGTTTTAGGTAAATTAAGCCGCAGAGACAATACCAAGGTTTGGGATGCAACATTAATTAAGCCGCAGAGACAATACCAAGGTTTGGGATGCAACATTAATTAAGCCGCAGAGACAATACCAAGGTTTGGGATGCAACATTAATCATTATTTATGGATGCATTTTCGAAGCCCATTTTTTTTTATAACATAATATGTGAACAAATCCCAGTAAATTTATATGGTTTCTAAAATAATAGTTAAAAAAACTAAAAAACACGCTTAAAAGAAAGCTTTAAAAACAGCTTGACAATGGGTAGGAGGTAGCTAGGACGACCACACCAGCGCTCGGAGGTAATACTAAACAGCCACTGACTTGACCACTGAGGGTACACATTTGAATATTGTTGTGTACATAAATCTGCATCATAAAAAATACCCTAGTAGGTTCTCATTCTTCGAAAACATGTGATGTAAAAACTGACTTTTTTACTCTATGTACAATAATTTATTAAGTTTCAATTGACGATAACATTAGGGATATTATGTAACAAACTTAAAGTACTTAATTATGTATTAGTTAAAAAACAAACAAAAAACTAAGTAAAACGTAAAACTCTATATAAACTTAAAGTCATTAAATGCATGTGTTACATGAGCTTTGCAGCCTAGTTGCAATAAAATTACAATAAGTAATGTCCACAACTTATGTCTACTGGAGTATATGATAAACCAACAATTTGTTATGGCACTATTTCGAAGACTTCTTAACATGACACGCTTACTCGTTTGTTTATTGCGGTTTAACGCAGGGGCTACCAGCAGTACTATTCGCTACTCGTATTGCACCGTTCAAGCAGGCTGCGGCAGCGAAGTTTACTCTGTATTCCAGCTGTTTATCTGTTTTCTCTGTTATCATATCAATTGGTGCCTGTTCTAAATTCACGTTATCTTCAATATCCTTGGCTTCATGATTTTCTTCATTTGCCAACAATTCCACCGATGGAGTAGTAAGTTCAACCGTAGCTTCATGTTTACTCACATCTTCATAGTTTAGTGTTTCTTCATCAACATTGATCTCTGTTGGCACGGCTTCAGTTGTTTTGTCTTCAACAGCAGTTATTGTGTTCCTCGACACTGTATCCTCGATATGTTCATGAGTTGGTCTATACCTCGCGGCGACAGCACTCACGAATATCAGGATCAACGCAGTTTTCACCTCCATTTTTTGTATTATTATTAAGGACTTGACTTATATTTCCTTTCACTGATGGTTAGAGCGAGTGAATTCGAACTGATTTAATTACTACAAGCCATATATTATATAGTTCGTGAGTACCTGCATTTTTGGTACGTTGACGTACATTATGAAGTCATACAGAAAATGTCAAGTGATGATTCGTAACACGCAAGTTTGAAGTTCGCTGTTATCAGTACAGGTATGTGTACAGCGGACTTATCGTTGGGTTTTTCAGGCGACGTTCGCTTCGTAGGCTCGTGGTCTGAGGGACAGATTTAAGACAAAGTGTGAATACGCTGTAAAGAGACAATTGTTCAACAGAATTTTCTTAAAGCGATGTGTCATTTATGATACGAAATAAACTTTTTTAAAAAGAAATCGGTTTCTCAAAACACTAGACAGCAATAAAATAGTTGATAGATGATAGTTGATAGATGTGATAAGGATAGTAAGAATACCCTTTAAAAGTTTATTTTTTCACTTAATTACATAATAAATAAACTAAACTGATCTAGCTTAATAAAAATACAATGTGTATTGTAAAAAAATAATAGTTCAAAAACCCAAAAGACAGTACGCTTTCACAATGGAAAACATCCTTCAGAGAGACCCAACTCCGATAGATTACATTATAAGGTTTTTCTTCACACATTTCCTTGTACGCATATTAGCAAATCGTGTCTTCCATATACTTTTTTAACCTCACAAACTTTACCTGTAACCTGACCTACCCCACCACACAACATGACTCACAGTCTACAGTCTACACAACTGTGCGACATTATCATACGTGTACTTATCTAGCAACCACGGCGGTATGCCTGCAACTCATTCATATGCATCGTGTCTGGCTTTAGGCTGCATAGTGGTTTTTACTGCACTTCTCAACTATGTACACTGAGTTAGGGTTTTGTTTGTAGGTACGAAGTTATTTTGTTTGAGCAGGGTGATGATATATTGCAGCAGTAGGTCTTTGGTATTTCACATGTTTTATATTCGTTGTTGGGAAGTTTGTTATTCACCGCTTCTTCCCAGCCATAACACTAGGAAGTGGTGAAAGGGATATTTTGGGGGTGCTGTTCTTTTGTAATGTTGACGTGAAAAGGTGCTAAAAATCCTAGTTTCAATAAATGTTTTTGACATGGCTCTAAATCTTTTGAAAACAATTATTTTGGATGTTTTTATGCTTAATCATGTGAGTAAATGCAAGAGATTCAATATAGGTAGGTAGATCATCTAATGTAGGCAATAGGTAATCATAATTATTTTATAATTCATGGTATGAGCCTATTTTGGGCTGGGGCAACCCAGCACGATTATCACTTTCCTGTTTTTATGCAAAATAGTTTCCCCAAAAAAATACCTAAGTTTGTGCACTAGGTAACATCATACCTACTTAACACAAATTAACTGATGATCTTTCAGCAAATCTGTAATTTAGCAACATGCAATCAGTTACGCAGTAGTAACACAAATGCATCAGGAATGCACGAAGGCATTGCAGTCGTACTTACATATCGCGGTATATTCGCCGTGAGAGCGTGAAAGCTTCTACCTGAACCGTTTTGTTGCATCGCTGTTGATAAACTTACTTTTACTCTGTAGCTACTGTTACAATGCGAACTATGCTAGTTTTTGTATTGTACAAAATGTGGCGTATTTTGCATAGCTGTTTTTCACGGTTTTACCTGCATCCTGGGCGAACTTTTTCTTGTACTTGGATAAAATATGGCCTATGTTACCCGAGAACAGTGTACCTGTTGGAGAAACAGTGAAATACTTAACTGTTCAAATCAGATCAGATAAGTTCAAAGAAACAAAATAAAACCTAAGTAGGTTTTTTAAATCACAGGTGTTTATATCAAGATATATGATAGTAAAAACCCAATGATTAACAAACTATTGAGATTTTGATTGATGCAATGTAGAAAAAATAATATACTTAATAAATAAATCACCTAAACCTAAACTTTTTGAACCCTATAACCTAAAAGAAGTACAATTAATTGTAGGTTGGAAAATATCCTTTGAATCTATTGACGTCATGATTTCGTCGTTGGGAAAAAATACGTTAAGACGAGGATGAAAATATTCCATATCTTTTGAGTATGGTAAATTGTTGGTTTACGAAAAAAAGTGGAATATGAATTGTCTAGATGTACCTTGTATAATTTGCCTACATGTGTGACTCAGATCCCAATTCGCATATTACTTTTCGTGGTTTAGTAAATAATTATTTATTAACTGAATCACCTGGGGGACTTTTCCGTTCAAATTTTACGGTAAAGATATTAGTAATTCAGGAGAGGTAGGAAGACTGGTGTCACTTTTGCGGTACATTTTTGAACGCTATTTTCATATTTTAAAAACTACCTATATTGCCTACATCTGCCTACATAGCCTACATTATATCTGTGGAGGCTTGTCTTTAGCAACTTAATTATATATTTTTGTTACATATTCTGTTATTAGCCTAAACTCAAACTCAAACTCAAAAACGTTTATAAAACAAAACTAATCGAGGTGACAATACAACTTAAACCAGGCGCCCAGCTGGGCCCGCCGTAGCATGCCTTTCATTGCAGGCGTGACCGGCTATGCGTAGTCGCTTTGTTAACATTAACTGTTGGTTTATCTGCACTAATGTTCTAAAGACAGTATTTTGTAAAGTGCTAGCTTCAGTAGCCCCTTACTTATGTGGGCATTTTTCATTTTGTCTATTTTCATTAGTAAGTCCGATTAAATAGCATGCAGTTGACAGACGTAAAATATAGACCTTAATTATTTGCTCAAATCTTGTAAAAAATCGGTCTTCCATATAAGAACGCAACTGAAAATGTAAAACGTACAACTTACCTAATTTAATTAAATAAGCAATGTAAATAACTGAAAACGGCAAAATTCTATAGTCAAGTTAATGTTTTAAACTAGAACACATATATTTCTGAATCCCTAACCCAATGTCGGAAAGTGAACTTCCCGGCAATGATAAAGGGCAGTCGGAAATAGAAGTTTTGTGCAAAGGGACTGCAATTTATTTTATCGTGAGCCGGACAATGGGAACTATCGCTATTTTGTTGTCTGACCCCACGGTTTATGGGGTTATAGGTCACGGGGTCGCACCCACCCGTGGTGATCGAGTTTAGAAAATATACCCAGCTACCAATAACAAAAACACGTATAACATTGTTAAATTATAATTTCGAGTTGAAAAATTATCGAATTGTATTGCTTTTTTCCTATATTATCATATTCTTTTCGAGAGGATAATGAAAGAATGCAGAGCGTCTGATTATTAAAAGCGATAAAAAACTGCGAAGGACTGCTCTTATTTTATAAATAGCTATATTTGTTTGTTAGTTTGATCTCAACCAACCCTTAAAACTTATTGCCAGATTTTCGATCTATTTGTAAAAAGCCGATCTCAGCAGAAATACAAACACGCACTTTAAATCAAAGTACACCTCTTAACACAATCCTTTACCCCTTTAGTTTCCGATCCCTTCACCTCTCAAAGCCAAGGAGTCTTAAGTTCAAGGTTAACATTAAACCGAAGCGGTAGAACTCTTCAGCCGGCAGACCAGCCTCGGTGGTCACCGGCGCGGACATAACCGCATCACCCGCCCGGCTGAACTGGATCGCACCGGATCGAGCCGGATCGCGCCGGTCACACGGTACGGTGCGCCGCAAACAATTTTACCGCGTCCTATAGTGTGCTATCGACGCCATATGCTGACTTTGTGGATTTTTAAAGCCTTTTTTTGTGGTTTGCTATTGTTTTTGCTGAAGTGGGTTTAAAAGGTTGTTCTTTGTAGGTTAACTTTTACCTACACAATTTCTTTGTGGGCTAAATTCACGTGTTTATTTATTTTCTTCGTTGAGAAAATAGGCACACACAAAAGTTGATAATTTGGACTTACGACAATAGTAAGTTTGTAGTGTGTTTGACCAACTGCCTCGTTGGTCTAGCTGTCGCAAGTGCGGCTGCTAAGCACGAGGTCTCGGGTTCGATTCCCGAGTCGGGCCGAAATCGCCTTGTGGGTTTTAGAAGACTTTCACAAAGCAGCCCGGAGCCTGGAAGCTGGTGATTGATACACCCGTGCATCGGAGAGCACGTAAATGTCGGTCCTGCGCCTGATCTCTCTCCGGTCGTGTCGGATTACCGTCCCATCGGGCTATGAGAGTTAAGGAATAGTGAGTGCACCTGTATCTGCGCAAATGCTCGTGCACTATAATATGTCCTGCGTAGTTGGCTAATCTCCTTACATGAGAACAGCCGCCGTAGCCGATAATCGGCTAGGAGGACATCATCATCATCATCAAGTTTGTAAATAATAAGTATGTATTTTTGAATATATAAAATATTTACATCCAACAAGACGAATTATATCAATTAACCATGATAGTTAGGTAATGATATTTAAAGTGCAACACAATAGCTACAAAAATACTGAACAAGCAATAGTCGTAAATGGAAAATATATTGACGTCAATGTTAGAACTAGGAAAATATTTTTCTTTTGCTTAGTTTAAAAATATCTCTCATAGGATACACAGTAAAAATAATTATATACACAGTTAAGTCAGTTGAGAACTATTTATAGCAGTAGCACACATAAAATAGTAGGGTACCTACCTACTTACCCCCACACACACACACATACATATCATGTTATCAATTAACTTTTCCATAAAACTATTAAAATATTCCATAATAAATATGCAGTAAAAACTAGTGTGATACTCGATCCGTAACGCTAAAGTAATTAAAGGCTACATTTTTTGCGCATCACGTGGCACGAGTTCAAATTCAAACCATTTGCGTATTTTCCGTCATGTGTGTAAAGATACAGCTAATAGATACAAAAAATTTTAATTGCTAGAGATAAATCTTTTATATTAGGTACTACACCTATGGGTTTTTATAACAACTAAGTATATCTAGTTAAAACGTCATGACAACCGACCTCATGATAATTGAGAAAATACTACAAACTTTTAATATTTCAAATAAAACAACCAACTCATTTTATATACTGTTGTTTTGTGTTCTGGTAAACTAGGAACACAGAAAAAAAAAACATGTATGTGTGTATGTACCATGTACCTGTGTCCAGCTTACACATAGCCCCGCCTGCGCTAAAAGTCCCAAATGCCGTAATCTCATCAACGGCACGGAATATTTCCAATGCCGTCCGCACAGAAGGCTGCAGGCTTTTATGAATTGCTAACAAACCAGCTTCCCGCCGATTGAACTCGAAAAATCCAATTTTTCGGGAAAACTCTTTGAGAGAGAAAATGCTTTCCCGAGTTCACCCAGCTTTGATTATATACATCACATGTTGTTTCACTTGCAGTGCTTTGAAAAGAGGAAAATCGGTATAACATACGAAAAGGAAAAATACATCGAAGAGGAAGAGGAATAGAAATATGCATTCATCTGTTTCACAAGTAGTAGGTAAAAGCTAGATTTCACCGGTGTGTTCTAAGATGCACACACAATTGTTTTCTTTATTTACTCGATCTAGACACTGTAAATCTGACCTTTTTAATTCAGGCAACAACAATAACTCCTTAGTGAGACTTGTTGTTGTTGACTTGTGACTTGAGGTTGTCCACATAACTTCGTGGCTTCCCCCTAACAATTGCCAAAAGTGTTTAAAATACAGCCGGGACTCACCTTTTCATCGTGCCTTCGAAAACTTTACTTAACTATAAAATAAGTTAAAATACATAACATTATAAATCATTAGTCGCCCGTGCCCTCTACTCTAAGAGCCCTCGGCGCAACTCGCCGCAGAAGCAGCAATAAGTAGCTCTCACAGGTGTCGAGAGCTCTCCTGCTGCAGCCGGGCAAATCATTTATTTAGACGCATATATTTTACAGAAAACCCTGACTTTACACTGTGAAGAGTACTTGGTTGACACTACTCTAGATAGTCTAGTAGTACTCACTAGGTTATGGTAACTAATGATTTTGAAAAATAATTGCAATTTTTTGTTTACGGTAACAAACTTAAGAAAACTCCATGGAAAAACATTTGTTTTGACAAATAGCCAAGTGCATAACTTAGTACTTCTGTATGTATTTTGTCCGTTTTCGTAGCTTTCACCATTGATACAAATTGAATACCTACTTATATCAAATAAGTGAAGAGCGTATCAATGTTCAATATCATTCGGATTGACATGAGTTCGCCAATTTGTAGCGAGGGGACCGTCTCAAGTACGTGAAATGAAGCAAGAAATATTTATTAAGCATGAATTTAAAGTTTCGTAACCATACCATGATCGACCTTGGGATTAATTAAGCAAGTTGTTAAAAAGAACAAAACGAAAAAAAAACTATGATAAAGATCTATTCATAAATCGCCTATTATAAGTGGGGCCCGTTCAAGGCTATGGTGTTGTTGTGTAAAAAAGTCTAGCTACTGGGAAATAAGTGATTTGTCTGTAATTAGCGCCGGAACTTAAATAAGTCCGTAAAGAAATCTTCTATGGTAAAGAAAATGATACACTAGGCAAACCTAAGTATAGATAGTTCAACTCAGATTTGCGCGCGGCCCTATGTGTGCGTCGGCTTGTAAATATACAACTTTCATTCGTGTGACAGTGACGTCGTCCGAGCATGACGTGTTCTCATCGCTTTTTGTTATGGGTACAGTCGTTTACGAAAATGTCTAGTTCTTCACGGAGAAAATGTTTTAAGGAGTCAGGTAGCGTTTCAAAAAAATGAAACAACATTCAAAGCTTTTTATTATTACATTTTACAGTTTATCATTATTTTCTCATACGGCTTTTCAAATTGACATTGACAGTATCTAAGAAATAAATGAAGTGAAATATCTAAGATGAATTAAATACTCCTTACATATTTTCTAGCTCGGGGTACGCGGACAATAAATAAATGTGTGGACTAAGAATGTAAAAGACCTATAATTTAGTATAAAAATGGAAACAAAATGTGTGGGGAATTTTAAAAAATTATATTGCTTCGCATAATGTCGACCAAAATAAGACGGAAATAATGAAACTCATAAATGAACGTTTAAGTCAAATTGATGAAGGGATGTTGGGTAATACTTTTCGACATGTACAAAAGAAAAAAGAAGAATACTATAGACATTTTGACATGGAGTCAGAATTTATAATTAACATTGGTGAAAGTAGCGAATCCGAAAATTCATCATTTGATTTTTCAAGTAGCGATACAGAATCATTATAAATAAATAAACTAAATTACGTAATAACTGTACTTTAAACAGCCGTATACAACCCCTAAATAACTGTATTTGTACCCGACTGTACCTCTTGTCACGCACACAAAGTCACTGTATATGTACAAGGGTTACCCACACATAGGGCAGCGCGCACGACTGAGTTGAACTTACTATAATGAAGTAATCTCAATAATAATGAAATGGCCGACTAATAAATGAATTAAAAGTCTATTTGGCCAGAAAGCGCAAACCGCATTGATGTTCCAAAATCAAATTATACAAACAGTAATTGATTCCCTTCAGGAAGCTACCGACCAGTTGCTGGCACAAAATCTATTTGAAAATGGAATCTCCAAACGGCTTTGCCAACGGATTATTTAGCTGTAATTCCATTTCTGAATGTTACAATTTTATTACGCAGTATTTTGAATCGGGCCCACTCGGAAGCACTCGGGAACGATCGTAAAATAAAGGTTTGTTTTCATATCAGAGGTTTAGGGAGAATAAATAAGTCAGGGACCTGTGTAGTGGTTTTAAACGTTTAATACGAGCTTAGGAGGGGTCGCAATATTAAATGTAATAAATAACCTTGTTTCTCTGACTTCAGTCTTATTAAGAGGGTTTGGACCTCTGAAATTCGACTGTAGATTTAAATTAGGGCCACGACAGAACTATAAGCTAAAACAAAATTTAAAAAACAAGACAGTAAATTATAGTTATTTATTTATGTCAATCCGAATAAAAATAACCAAAACTGCAGAAATGGCTTGATCTCATCCCAAAATATTCGTCTGGAAATCGTTCCTAAAATACATAAAGTGAATTTATTCTAAGATTGGTTAAGTTCGGAAGTGGTCGGGGGAAATCGTAAGTTGGTTTTATTTGATGTCTGTTGAGAAAAGCCTGTTGCGGGTATTTCAGTTCAGGCTCTTTCACAATACCTATATCCGACAATTTTTGTGAATAGCAACTATACTTGAATAACATATAGATTTGGGTTTCATTGTTACGTATACTTAACTAATGAATTAATATTATCTGAGGAAGTAGGTAGAGCTTTCTATTGGGTATGGTTTCTCTCTATTATCAGAAAATAAACGTGAAAGCACGGGTTTGATTCTCGGGTCGGGCCAAAACTTTGAGAAAACAACAGCTGTGACCGTCAATCGGCCCGGATGCCATAATTATTTTTTTGTGGCAAACTTTTCAGTTGAAGTCTTAATTTTTTAAAATTATTTTAAACAACGTTTGACAAAACAAAATAATTCAGTTTCCCCTTCGTAATGAAAACTGCAGACACGTTCAGCCCTGGCCTAAGCTAACACAAGAGGTAAACATTTACCCAACGTCGGCGAAGCAAGTATTGTGTGTTTGTTAGGAAAAGTTACCTTTTGTCCGGTTCTCCGTCTGGCTCGGTTCCGGCTTAAATCAGTTTCTCTTAGAACTGTGTGTTTGTTTGCCTGTTTCGTGGACAAACACTGTATTTTGAAGCGGTTTTGTGAGGTGTTAGAATTTAAATAATGGAAGGGTTTTTGCATAGAAAATAATTTAGGGGGCTTTATAGTGTGGTTTAGAAACAATACTTGTTATTTTATGAGTGTTAAAATTACTTTATTATTTGCTTTAGCAGTAGACAAATACAGTTTGTTTTAAACTTACACAAAGTAGGAAACCTCGTTTCCATCAAGTTCCCTGATTTCCTAGCACAAAGAAATCACAAACCGAACACAAAACCTCAACAATGTAAGTACCTACCACACAGAGAAAGTCACACACACACACACATACACACATATATACACCTTTATTTAAAAGCTCTTACAAAACCTTACATACATTATTTAAAAATGAAATATTCGTAATACTGTCAAGTGTGGTATGTAAATGTTTAGAACACATGACTTGTTCACTTCTATGGGAGCCTGGTACCTCGCGTGCTGACCGCCGCGAAATAAACCGACTTACACAAAGATGGAACCAAAGATAGTGCGTTGTCGACTGTCTACGAAAGTGGAACGGAATTCATAATTATTTAAATGTTTGTATTTCTGGTTGGATTGCTATGTGTGTATTATGATGGAAATGGGCTAAGTAAGGGTGGGCTGTCGGAAAAACTATTAAATTCTTAGTCGACATTTTGGGCCTCAAGTGTTTTTACATTTTCCACAGCTACTTAAATCTACAATCTACATAAACTATAGGCATTTGCTACATACAAGTAATCGAATTCCTATCTCTAATAACGAAATCCACCGATAAATATGTTATTGAAATCCGCCGTAAGTGCAGATTAACAACTAGGCATGTCGACCACAATATCTCGATTTTATCACAGGAGACAATAAGTTCGACTGCTGAATAAACAGATAAATAAATAAAAGCTGAGGTCTATGATTGAAACAAGTTATGTCAACTAGGTTTATCTCATAACTAGTCAAAGATACAAGTCTCGTAATTGGCTGAAACAGCAGAAGTTAGCACTAACCAGGCATTTAGCTGTTTACTTACGAATCTACTAAGTGTTATGATTGAGTTATGTCAGTTGCGTAGCATCGGATAGTTGCTAATCTTTGGATACAAACATTCTGTAGGTATAGAGGTATTTAGGTAATGTTTCGAAATATCGTTTCGATTTTAAATAAGACCAATCATATCACACATTAATATTTTTTACATCATGCTTTTATATAAACTACTAGCTGTTTTCCCGCGGTTTCACCCGCGTCCCGTGGGAGCAACTGCCCGCACCGGGATAAAATATAGCCTATGTTACTCGCAGATAATATAGCTTTCTCATGGTGAAAGAATATTTAAAATCGGTCTAGTAGTTTTTGAGTTTATCCATTACAACCAAACAAACAAACAAAGTTTTCCTCTTTATAATATTAGTATAGATGTAGGTATAACACAATGGGTGGGTATAAATGAAATTCTCGTAAATGATGTGAAAAATGATACCGTTTTAATCACAAATTCACCCAGCTTTCTCAATTCTTAAGCAAAGTCTTTGTGATGTAAATCGATATTTATATAAATAATAATAAATGATGTTATGTGATCGACAGCTTGTAAATGTCGAGTAAACACACAGACGAAGTGTTTTCCTTTATCTCGTTACGAGTAATTGAGAACGCACTAATGGCTGAGATGACGGCTTCTAAAGGGTAACGATATAAAATGCTTTCAGGATAAATGTTTACCGTTCCCCGTGTAATCGTGTCACACTGTAATCTATTTCTCTTCGCTGTTTTTGGAAAATCTTTGTTTATGTTTTTGAGCGTTACGGAGCTGAAAGGTATTTTGTTTCTGTACTGGTTTTGTTTTTATTATCCTAGGGAAAAACAGTCTACTACAGGCAGTACACAAGCAAGGACATATTAATATACAGTTTTATGAAAGTTTCTTACAACCTCTAATACAATTTTGGCACAACCGGGGAATCGAACCCAGGACCATGCACAGCAGTGGCGCTATGCGACCACTTCACCAACAAGACAGTCCTATTAAACTAAGTCGGCATGAAATATCTTTAAATGTGATCCTCTGTATACAGAATTCGGTATAAATTATGTACTCATGCAATTCCGTCTGAACAGTAGATAATGTAGCGGAGTGTATCCAAACATCAAAATCTGACATTGACATTTATTAAATATTTTATGAAGCGCTTCCGCCTCCACCAACCCTCTTTCTCTATGGTCAGCGCTCGCCTGCACGGCCATATCATTCTCTGTGTAATTTATATTAAATTAGCAATAAGTACATCTAAGTGCAGTGTAATATTAAAATAAACAATATAAAAACATCAAGACTATTTTATTGTTCGACATCATTACAGATAGCAGACGCAATCTCCAGTTCTTAATTCTTAAACTCCGATGGGAGTTCACTTGGACACAGCCGGAGATAGATCAGTTACTGAATAAAACTCAGGCTAGCTTTGTTTAACAGTACAGGTATATAGATCGCTAGCTATTTACCTTCGATCCCCTCTGATATAGTACCTAAATAAACATTAACATAGTACCTACCTAGGTATGTAGGTACCTGGTCTGTCGGACCATCCCCTGACATCCGACGCAGAAAGTTCAAAACAATTCTAATTGTAAGTTGTAACTACGAGAGAACTAATTAAAAATTGTTAGTTTATAGTTCGGCCATTCAGAGAATGCGTTCCTGACACGTCGCGATTGAACTGACGACGTAACTTTGCAATGGCGTTGCAGTTACGATAAAAATATTTTTGCTGGTTGTTTACCGTTTTAACAATTGAGGAGCATTAAAACAACATTATTATATCAATAATCAATGAATGTAGTTACGTCGTCAGTTCAATCGCGACGTGTCAGGAACGCATTCTCTGAATGGCCGAACTTTAGTGCATTTAATTACCTGCGACTGGCGAACACTTGTCGAAATCACCCGTTTAGTCGTTCGCGGAGTTAGCTGTGGACTTTTATTTCATTTATAAGTTAACTCAGCAGTCCGTCTGTCCTTTAGTATTTTAATACTGAGAATTCTGTATTAAGTGTTGAACTATTTATATAGTTGTATAGCAGTTGTCTCGTCTTGATACTTCGCAACAATGCATGATAATTTCGTCTCAATTCCAATTATTATGCTTGTTCAAAACGCATAATTTTCTTCATCTCTTTATCCATCTCTCGAAGTCTTTAATTACAATTGCAAATCTATTTGAAATTAAAGGGCACTAGTGTTAAAATATTCACTGAAATATTTGCATTCAGTAATAAAATCCTCTCTGAGTGGAGTATTTAGCATCGGGTGTGTATTCAGGCAAAGCAGGGTCGGTGCATAATACATGTAGAGCCTCTACAATCCACAGCTTAGTTAAAATCTGTACCGCACACGTCGGGACCACTTATCTCAACTACACTACTACATATTTATGGAAAATATTTCAACACTTGAAATGTTTTTAAACGTTCATGAGAAAATTGATTTAAAAACAGATGATAGTCAATTTACGTTATAAAGTTTAAGGTGTAATTATCTTATGTATCTTAGTATGTATTTACCTATTTGTATGTACAGTCGTCAGACAAAATATGTGCTTATTTCAAAACAATTGCGTTTTATTTATGTACAAACTGAAAATTTTATAAAAAAAGACTTCCTTAAAATTAAATTAAAATCTAAATAAATCTATTCCTTTCTCTTAGACAAAACTAAATTTCCTATAGTTGCCTATAAATAAACAATTTATTGAGCAAGTAAAAAAAGGTATTCTTTTTCTTCAAGGATTATAGCTAAATCTTTTTAAACGAAGTAGTTTTTATAAGGCGTTTGAGTTTCTATAAATATCACATTAAAATCCGAGTACATAATTCAAATCATTGCATCTGTGTTAAAATCCCTGCAAAAGGCAAAAAAACATCACATAAAACAAAATGGCCGCTGAAAACTGAAAACTGTGCAAAAAACACACGTTTGAATAAATACAGTTGAAAATATTGGCTGCATGTTGATTCTTAATTACAAGTTTATGCCAGCTGCGTGCGATCCGTGCGTGCGACGCGCGTCGTGCGTGCACCGTGCACGTATCTGTCGGATTCATTTCAATTTACAACTTGAAAACTTTCAATATGTACGCTGCATGATTGTTAATATTTTATTTCGCTTTATTGCTGGCAGTAGTGGATTTTGTAGGCTTTTTCGGTGATTCAGTTTTTATTTATGACCTTTGGGGTTTTATTGAGCTTCAGTTCTGTAAATGTCGATGGGTGAAGGTTAATCAGCGATTGGCGCAGTCGATACGTAGTGAGTCGTGGTCAGTTATGTAATGGTGAAGCGATTCCATAGGGTTATGGTAACATCAGTAGCCAAAAGCAAGAAAATCTACCAACCACGATGGTGATAATCTTTATTACTAGAATCCATATTTTTAGCGGTACAAAAATAACTTACCAAGGGTATCAAATCAGCATGATACCCAATTTAATTTAATCGCACTGTACTACACCTACATTTTAAATAAGAAAGTTCTGTTAGAAACAAGGACATGCCTCCGTGAGGCTGGGGGACATTAGGCAGGAACGGGTCTTGTTTCGCGGGTCATTTAACTGAGCAATATTAAAAGCAACATTAATCTTCGCTGATATATTGACTGCCGGCCGGTGTGCCACTGTTGTCTACTGAAAAATGTTCAGGGAAAACCTGGAAAATACTTTTAAACTTGTTAAGGTTTTATATTGCATAAAATTCACGTAAACGACAGTACTTATCTAGCTTATAATTATTTTTTTATCACTTTCAAGTCATCTATTTCTTTTTCGTATTTTATTATGGGATTCTTAAATATCTTTCCTCTCTTCGTTGGGTTGTTTAAGTCATTTATATTTCCCGTATTTCAATAATAATCAAGAAAGTATTCTAAACTTTTAATGGCGATCGTCCATTTTACCTACTTTTGCCGTAAAACTTGGCCATCCGACAACGGCTCGTTTAAATTGAGTTAATTCATTAAAAGTTACGCCACTTACGCATACAATTTGAATAAGATTGTTTTTTCAATATTTCAGGTAAGAAAATTATTGCAAAATATACTCTTTGTTAAAAATTACTATTCAAATCTATCTGCAAACATATAACCATCATATACAAATCACACCTAGATGAAGTACCTATCAACTAGTGATAATGATACTACTTAAACTTGCTATAAAAAAGGCCTTATTAATTATAGTAGATCATTGTATTATTTGGTTACAAGTTACATCACTAGGAATAAATTGTGCAGTCTCCGTCAACTCAATTAGTTGACAAACAACCTACAAACACTGCCGACTCAGTCACACACATTGCTCACACGTTCCAATCAGGCTCTACACGCTGCTACTGTAGTTACGTGTATTTACGATACGACAGCTGTTTATTTGGTTAATATCAGGATACAAGCGTTTTGATATATTTTGATAGGAAAATACCAAGTTAGTATCATTAAAACAGAATTTATTAATTTTACGTGTTCTTTCGCGTAAAAACAATGCTGAATGGATCTTAATGAAATTAGGCGGTCCTCTTCTGCTTGCCGTGATATAGGCAGTAATATAGCTTTTATTAGAACAACATATAGATTACTAGCCGTTTTCCCGCGGTTTCACCCGCGTCCCGTGGGAGGTACTGCCCGCACCGGGATAAAATATAGCCTATGTTACTCGCAGATAATATAGCTTTCTAATGGTGAAAGAATATTTAAAATCGGTCCAGTAGTTTTTGAGTTTATCCATTACAACCAAACCACAGATTATATAATAGTTACTACGTAACAGATAAATCACTCCATACAAAAAAGTCCATACCTACTGTTATAAGCACCTACAAGTTCCCCAACTACCTACAAATTCCTAGCTGCGTTATAAAATGAACCTTAAAAGCTCGAGCGCTTGATTGTTATTTCAATGCGATAGCGCACAGTTCAGTGACCGCAACCGTGCCGTGGCTGTGCTTAGGGTTGCTTCTTACAATTTATTAATATTTAAGTAGGAAAACAAAGTTACGCTTATTTTAAGATAGCCTTTTTTAAAACTGAGTTTTTAAATAAAAAGTAATATCAAGAATATTTTTCTTTAGTTAACTATTGTATTGCCTACTAAAATGGAGTATGGGTACATACTACTAAATATTACCTAATACGTAAGCATAGGTAAGTACTTAAGTAAAGCTTTCGTCAAAATCAAAGGCGGTTTCCAACTATTTTTCGAGCACAAGTGCCATACCCCATATGGTACAACTCCGTCGAGTGTTGATACATACCTAAAATTGGTTTCTGCGTAGCGACACGCGTAATGTTCCGAGTCGTCATTAAGTTGGACCAGAACTATACCTACTTACACTCGAGATGTGTTTTGAGCTACAAAACTCACAATACAGTTCATATAACTAAGTAGGTAGGTATCTAAAGTAAAATAAGTACCTAATGATCTCTGTTGTTAAAATCATAAAGTAGATAAGTATTAATTTATTAAAAAAAAATAGAATTACATACTAGATAAGTTCATACATATAAAATGTTTCTAAATCTTACAATAGTCGCATATAAACCAACACAACTCAAAATAATCCATCAGTTTGTGAGGTAGCTTAAAAAACCTAATAAAAACCAACAGCATAATACCGGCTTCCCACGGTGCGTGTTATCGCGGACGCACGCCGACGGACGCCGACCAGCACGGACGACGCACCGTGGGAATGGCCTCGTGCGTGGTCGTCTGCAACGTCTGCAGCGGTGCGCCGGTATCCGTCGCGAGGCGGTAACTTCAAAGGTGCGGACAGGGATTTTATGTCATTCGTTAATTTTCTACTGTGATCCCACTGCTATGTATGACAAAACACAAAATAAATAAAATTAGATATAATATATCTAATTCAAATGTTAATGTAAGTGTATATAGTCATATTAAGTCGTTAAACGACTTTTGTTGTATGCTGATATCCACCAGCGCCGTGGTTTCTTTTTACTTTTACTACTCGTAGATCGCATAATTTAGTTATTGTTAATTAATGTCACAGCCGCTGCTGCAGCGACGATACGTTCTCTTTCACTTTGCATTTTGAAATGAAGTTATCAAAAGATCTGCACAGACCGACACAGACCGACACGCACCGTTGGAAGAGCCCTGTCCGTGTGCGTTGCCGTCCGTCAGCGTCGGCTGTGGTGCGTGAGGATCCGCAGAATTACGCACCGTGGGAACCAGGCTTTACATGCCACGAAATAAAAATAATAATATTGGAGCGCGCGCGGCGCGTGTGACTGTTGAAAGCCCTGAGCCGCGTGGGGCTACCGGTAACCCAGCGAGCGGTAGGCATTTATCGCGCGCAAGTACGTCGAGTGACAGAAGCCTGACCAAACAAACAAAGTTTTCCTCTTTATAATATTAGTATAGATTTACTGTCCATATTCGGGAAGTAGTTCCCTAGGGCGGAGAAAACCAGTAACTTATAAAAATCTACGAAAATTGCAAACAACTACTTAGATGTTTCCTCAGCGTCCCTCGTACGTAACGTATGGGGGCCAAAATATAGCCTATGTCACTCGGAAATATTGTAGCTTCCCAAGAGTGACAAAGCGATTTGAAAGTTTTGTAGTCTTTAGATTACAAGCCAAAAACAGTTTCCCATTTATTATATTAGTGGAGGAAGATTAACATTGATTCAGCTGTCAACAATGCCATGAGAAATTGATCAGGCGCTCCGAAGCTACCTAACCGTTTCGTTCAATACAAACTCATGATTGTTCATTTAGTCGAGCTCAACAGCTCACAGCTGTGACGTCACAGTTTGTGAGCTCATTTCAATATTAATGGAAGTAATTCATGTATTAGAAGCTTTTGATCTTTGCTCACTGGGCGGGAAGACATTGTAAACGTTTTGTCGCTCGACAGCTCGAGATATTGTTGCTAGCTTCATTTTCAACGACAAACTGAGCTAAATATAGTTCTAGTTATAATTGGGTAAATTCTACATATATAGCTAACTAGCAAATATATATTCTAAGGTCGTGTATTTCTAAACCATTTGTATATTAATAGACAATATTTGTGGCATAAAGAATTTAACGTAAAACGATTCGAATGGAATAGGCACAGTAGGTAATTCGTCAACTTGTCAAATTATTTCGAAAAGAAACGTAAAGCCAGAATATGATTTTAGATTGGAAAGGTACTTTATTCATTACTGTAGAAATGGACAAATGATTTAAAGGCTAAATATTTTTATTGAAAGTCAAAAGAAGAATTATGCTTAAAAGGATGTTTTTAGTGACGGTTCTAGATTTCGTTTTATGGACTTTAAAATCTGAATAAATAATCTTAATATAGTGGAATTTTAACTATTATTACTATGCCTCTCCGAAGTAAACCACAGGTGACTTCACTATAGTCAAAATGTACGGACGAAACACTACCGCTATTGTCAAATAACTCAATCGCTCTGAAGTCAGCCATTCGATTTCAATAGTGTTTTGGTTATACAAGTCAAAAAAGTCAAGTCAAGTCTTAAACTTTCTCTTAAAATCTCTTCGATATCTATAGACGTAACTGAATAAAAATGTTACATCCATCCATTCAACCTTTCCATACTTAAAGTTCATGTGAAATACATACATATAATTCTCATACTAATAACTAACATGACCAAGCCACGTGCAAACTACAGAACAAACCCACACTTCTTGAAACTAACTATGTATTTCACGAGCCACGAGCCACCTTGCCACGAGCCACCTTGCCACTCCAAATGTCAGACCATCTTAGAGAGCGTCAACACGTGTATAGCACTTAGTATTATGTATTAACAGCTCATCTTCGCTCTGAGAACTGCTGAGAACCACTTGTGGCATACAAAAGGTCACAGTCTTGCATTTCTTATGAGGCTGTTTACTTGTATGCCTTTATGTAAAACTAGCTGTTTCTGGGGGAACTACTTCCTGTATTGGGATGCAATATACATACAGCATATAGCATAAGTATGTTATTCAATAGTAAAGTAGCTGCTATCTTCCGATTGCCTATATGTGTTGCTGGGGAGTTTGTTGCGCCAGTTCTTCTTCCCAGCAATAACAGACAGGACGAGTGAGGGGGGATGTTTGAGGGCTGCCTTGTGTCTATAGACGTTTTTCGGCCTTCCTTGAATAAATGCTTTGTGATTTTAATTTTCTTAACATATGTTTTTAATAGGTTCAGTTGGTCCATTTTTTTTTAATGCCTTTCTGTTAGAACACTCGGTAGGTACTCGTTAGATTTTTGGATAAATTATAATAGATCCTTACAAAAAAAAAAGAAAGAAACTGACTTCGCTAGTGTTCTTCGAGGCAAATCTCTATTCTCCCGCTGTGAGTCTCGCCTCTCTTCGGATTGAATTCGATACGGCACGCCGCGTAATAGTATAAAATGCTTTTAACTAAGTCTGGTGACGAGCGCGGCCATTAGAACCGCGGGTGGTGAGTGTAACGCGAGCCTTATTTCAAGTGCAGAGACTTTATTTCATTAAGTTGGTTCATTTGCTACCATTTTCTTTATTTACAAGATTTCCAAGTTAAATATGTATTTGTTGAGCTATGGGTAATAGAAGCTTTGTTTAGTGGTTTGGGTATAGTAACTCTGAATTGATCGGGAAAAGCTGAGGCTTAGTATTAATAGGTCCACAAGTTATGATTAGTACTTCATCAGTGTTGGGCAAAATTTAGTTAACTAATGATTGATGACTAATGATTGAATGTGTTAGTTATGATTGAAGACTAATGATTATTTAGTTTAATCACGAGGTGATGACTAACGATTGATTAGTTTTAATCTTAATCAAATAATCATGATTATTTATTTATGATTGATATTTTTTAATACCGGGTAAAGTAAAATAGTTTTATACATCTTAAAAAATACTAAATTGCACACAAAAAGTTTTTGTAGGACGATTATAAGACTATAGTTCGGCCATTCAGAGAATGCGTTCCTGACACGTCGCGATTGAACTGACGACGTAACTACATTCATTGATTATTGATATAATAATGTTGTTTTAATGCTCCTCAATTGTTAAAACGGTAAACAACCAGCAAAAATATTTTTATCGTAACTGCAACGCCATTGCAAAGTTACGTCGTCAGTTCAATCGCGACGTGTCAGGAACGCATTCTCTGAATGGCCGAACTATAACAAAATTATACTTGTATTATTTTATTTATTTATTTGTCATCTCGGTGTAACTGTATTAAACTTTATAAGTGCAAATAATATATTTAAGAAAGCTATATAATATGGGGTGTAAAGAATGGCTTACCAAACTAAAACCATGGACTCAGACCATCATCCTAAGTAACGTACCGAAGGAATTTTTTCTCGGAAAAGAAAAAAAAATGCCCTTTCTATACAAAATTAGCAGCCGACTTTAATATTTTGTATGCAGAGTCAATTTTTTTTTTCATTTACGAACCTAATTCCTTCAGTACTTTACTCAAGATGATAGTCTGAGACTTCGGTCAGCTGATCCTTACACCCTGTATCAACGCCTGTGCATCGAGCTTAGTCATACATTCATGATTAAAACTAATGATTGATGATTTGCGATTGACGAATTTAGTCATGACTAATGATTGATCTCGTTAGTTACGATAAAATTAGTCATGACTAAATTAATCATGATTAGATCAATCATGATTGATCAATTGATTGAAAAAATTAGTTGATTTACCCAACACTGCTTCATAATCATAACTCTTGATTGATGATTCACTAAAAACATGGGATAATTTCTCATCCTAATTTTGTTACTTAATTCAATCACGGTAACTCTGCTAACGCTGTACTAATTTTGTAAGTAACTTGCCTCAATCAGTCATGCAAATATTCACCTGATAAATCGCTTGCTCGCAATGTGACCTCGCCGACAGCGGATTGAATTCTCCGTGACATAATAACATAAAGTGGTTTCAGTTAGAAGCCGTTACACGCGTGTGGCCACGAGGTGCGCGGGGATTTACGCAGCTAGTTGAATATTAACGAATAAAGAAATAATACATATGTTACCTCTCATATATAAATATTATAGCTACCTTTTAAAAATAATTAAATAAATTATTCGTAGATATTACCTTGCAAGAATTTACTTAATACTCCAAACTTTGAATTACCATTTACCTAAGACAGGTTTCCAAAGATAGACCTTGGTTTATTGACTTCAAACAGTGGGAACATTTTAATATGACCAGAAACTGAAGCTCCAATTGTTGTCACGTACTATCTTCTAATTCAATTAACACAAGACAAAGATGATTATTCTAGTTACATAGGTTAAGCGAGACAGTAATTTACTAGAAGTTTAAGACAGCCAATATTTAATTATTACTTAGGTAAAACAAAAAATAATCTACGTATTTCCCAGCAGTATATTTTTCCTGTATATGCTTTAATTGGCTTAGGAACTTGTTACTAATTTCTTAGTTTTCAGATTTCACGGCAACGCCACAGTCAGAAAAAATACAAATATACCGAAAACCACCGATGCCCACATACCAGACACTTACTAAAGATAAGCAACTTAAATTACTTAAACAACTTTGATAGCCAAGTCCATATTGTAAACTAGACATGCAATCAATTTGACGTGATCCCTCGTCAAACTCGACGACAGTTTGACAAGCAAGTACTTAATATCAATATTGATGAACTTCATGGGCAGGTAATGGCCGACTTATTCCTTACTTGGGTAAACTTAGTTCTAGTTACGTTAACTTGAGAACAACTTGTGCTGTGGGAAACAGGGAGATATTTTAATTGCAAATTATAATCTGTTAGTTTGCTGTTGCTTACGTGAAGTTAGTTTTCTTGTGTTATGTGGTTGTTTTGTTTGCAGGTTAAGATTATGTGTGAGATGATTATGTTGAAGAGGATTGGTGTGGGAGTCGATTGCTTATGCAGTTAACATATGAGTATATTTTCACCTAATTTCCTTCGGGAAACTGTAATTCTATATAGTTTGTTTTAAGCCTCAGTCTATATAGAGCCCTCTTCCGTGAACTTTAAGACCCCTTTTTATAGTAGAGAACGATTTTCCTTCACCACGCGTGCGCCATTAAGATTGCAAGCTGCACTTTCTTCAAGAAATCCCCTCCGAGGCTCCAAGGCTTCGAATTTTTCCCCAGAAACTCCTACATACACTTTACTATTTTCTTGGTACTTTCTTACTGACAGAAAAAACAAGGCTCTGAGGCACCGAATACCCCCTATATGCCCTCTACTATTTTCTACTTACTTATCGACAAATCTCCCATCAACTACCGTCGTCATAGTGATCTACCCTCAAATCTGCGCCACGTACAAAAGTACCCTCTAACAGTCTAAAGTACCAAAGTGGCACTACGTGTGATCATACAATAATTCGCGCCACTCCAGAGAGGTACTTAATTTACGAGGCGACCTTAAGAGGCCCTTAGACCCCTCACGAGAAGATTACGGGGCCCGTAATAAGCAAGTGTGATGGTATAGTGGAAGAATTAAGTGAATAACTTGTGTTAAGATGTTGATTGATGCAGTTTTTTTTTGAAAATTAATTGGTATTAAGTTACTTTTTGTTTTTGATTCATCTATCAATTTAATTTGGTTGTTAGCTCCAATTGTTTTTGTGGCTTTGATTAATTTTGATTAAATGGTCATTGGTGAGGGCGCGAAAAACATAATGAAACTATTTCAATTAATAAAGTTTATATTGGTTCGTGTTTGTGACCTAATTTTAAACTAGAAACAAAAACAATGCTATCAAGTTTCAGGTGAACAATTATAAAGTTAGTTAAAATAGAAAATGAATGCATTCGTAGTTTTTGTCCTCTATAATACCCGACGGTATAGAAATTTCTGCAAATTACTTTTCATTTTTTCTAATTAGTCCTAAGAGCCATTAAATTACCTCAATTTGATTTATTAATAAAATAACACAAAAAATAATCCGCCTCGTCGCTCAAAAGTAAAAGGTATCTCACTTTTTAACCGTCAACACTAATTAGATTACCCAACACTACAGAAAGAGGAAAATGTTTCCCGGGGCAAAAAGTAAAAGGGTCCATTTAGAAAGTATGAAGGCACTTAGAGCTGCAATTCCTCAATTAGAGGCCCTTTGAGACCTCTGAGCGCTGTGCAGTCCCGACTGATTTTATTGTACTACAAAGGAGCAATCTCACAGTTTTTTGAAGAGATAAAAGGGCTGGAAATTGTTACTATTTCATGGTCGTTTTCACCGACAACATAAATGTTCGGTTTTCTTAAAAGAGACTTTTACTTTGAAAATGGAAAGAATGAACAGTGAACAGAGAAAAGGTGAACAGTGGATAAAGTAAAAAACGTTTTCGGTAATTTGAGTCAAGGTTCTTTGTAAACTTTATTCTGTACATAGCTGATTAAGTAGTCTATAGATATGTTAATACATGTAAAATGATAATTAATTTATTAGTCCACCTTAGTAACAAATTGCAGTCTTTTGTACGTTGTTTGTGACTTCTTACTGTGCGGTGTATTATTTAAGTCCACTGAATAGAATCTTCAGATGTAATTTGTATTCATTTTGCACAACCTACTAAACAGCCTTTTGGAACGAATTGCAATATCTAAAGCCACGCAGATACCTACGCTGGGTTCTATTAGCCTGAGGGATCTATTCTCTCGGAAGCAATCCGAATCCCGGATTTGTTTGTGTTTGCAATGTGGGTTTTACGCAGAACTGACGTTTCTTGAGAAACGGATGCTTTGAAGTAAAAAAAATACACTGCTCACTACTTCCAAGAACAATGTTTGAAATATAAATGTTTGCTAAAATGAATAAGCAGAGTAATGGGTAAATAAGCAAAAGAAATTCTTAGAAATGTAATTTACTTAGGTAATTCGTGCTTCTTCAATTCTTGTAAAACTAAATATTTTTTACGCTTAATTTAGCATTTAAGGCGCATAAAAATATCTTAAAAATAAAACTGGTTTCCACCCGCGCTTTCGAACTTCTTCTAGCACACATATAAAAAGGGCCCTAATAAGTTATTCCGATATGACTGTCAAGTTTCATCAAAATCCATCTAGTATTTTTTGTGTAAAAGAGCAATAGACATCATCATCATCATCATCCAGACCATAGACAAACAAAGCATTATTAATATCAGTAGTATAATTATAATCAAAGAAACTAAATCTTTTTGCAATAAAAGTGTAAATGTTACTGTAAAAACCCGAACTATGGTAAATCCTAAGTTATCCAGTAAAACCCAAGATTTACCGACATGAGTTGGTATATGCAAGTATTTATTACAAAGGTAGGATTTTTTCGGACTATTACTATTCGAATTCAGTAAATGCTAGGTTTTACCAATGTGGACTGGTAAATATTGGTTTTAGGAATAAAACAATGATAAATCAATTTATGGTCATTTGTTTTGAGTAACCATTAGCCAAAAACTTACACAAAATTCGAACTATTTAAATGATTTTTATTTCGAAGTTTTATTAAGTATTGGGGATGTAGATGTCGAGGTAAAACCTAGCTTGTATTGAATTCAAATGGTAGAAGTCCGAAAAAATCGTAACTTTATTATAAATTCTTACATTTACCAACTCATGTCGGTAAATCTTAGGTTTTACTGGAAAATCTTAGGATTTACCATAGTTCGGATTTTTACAGTACCCTGAGTACCAGATGAACATTTGGCTCTATTGACTCATTTACATATTTATTCTCTTTACGACACACGAGTAATTTAATATATCCACAAACATATGAATACTAGAATATATTTGTCAAGCGCTGACAGTTTGGTCGTGTTCTCAGTAATGTCCCATACAAAGTCCCATAGAGTCCCCCTCCAATACGCGAGGCTTTTAAATGTGTGCGTCATTTGTCATCACTAATCGCTTTCGGAGCAAAGGGTGCTCGGTCCTGTATGATTTCTTATCTGTTTATTTTATTTTTAGGCCGTTTCATACATTTTTGGTTTCAGAATCGAGAACAAATTATTTCGTAATGTTAAAGGATTTTGTTTGTTGACTAACTGGCTAATTAATTCGAATCTCTATCACAATACTTACATGACAAAGAAGAATGTTTTGTTTGTTTGTAAAAGCTTCAAGACTACTAAACAGACCTGATTTAAAAGACTTTCATTTGAAGATTTCCTTCACTGTTGGAAAGCTATATACTATCCTCGAGTAACGTAGGCTATATTTTGTCCGGGTAGGGGAAGAAGTTTCCCCTAGACGTGGGTGAAACCGCTGGAAAACAGCTAGAATAAAATATACACGAAGCTTCATTTTTAAAGTCGGGAAAAACACGTCGTAGTAACAAAACTTGCTACGCTGCTACGAAACTACTACGCCGCTACGAACATGCTACGCGATCCTGTCAGCCCGTATTAATCCAATTTACCACGTGTGGTCTTCCTAATTAGTGTATTATAATGAACAATATAATTATGTTACATATAATATAATATAATTTGAAGCACTAGAAATACACAGTAATTGTAACCACAGCTAATTAATCAGTTTACGTGAGCGTTATAATTTGTAACCGCGATTGTACGTGGCTGGGTGAGTGCGTGTGAGTGAGTGAGTGTATGTTTGTGTGTTTGTGTGTGTGTGTGTGTGAGATATGTTTCACGTGTAAATAAGTTACGTAGAAGTAATTTAGCTGAGAAATATTGCGGTAGTTTGTTACGCAAATTGCGCGTTTTAAAGCTTTATGACTTGCTAAATATGGAATGAAATTATTTGTCAAATTCTGGAAAATATATAACGTCAAGATGGCTAATTTCATCGAAGTTTTAACTTATTAATAAACTTGAAACCTTTAAAGAAAATAAGACTATTTATGTGCTTTTTTGTTATCCTTAATTGTTTAAAAATAATTAATTATAATAAAAGTGTCCGTGTATCAAGGTAAACGTTTCCTTACAGTTCAATGATTAATGGCGTCCAGTAATTACTGAAACCATAAATAAAATATGTCACGTCTCGCGCTCCACATTCCTGTGATACCGACTTAGAGCGTTCAACCAACCGGACACGATAATTTGCTGTTAAGGCCTATTTGGAATAAAAACGTAGTCTCCCGAGACCGCCAGTCATACGGCGCTCCTACACACTATGGGAATGTTCACACCAAACGTATTGTCCGCCGCTGACTGTGAGTATACTCACTGTCTGCCCCAGTATGAACGTCGACTCAATCTGCAGTACGCGTACTCACCAAGCCGACAATAAGCTATAGCGTACGATGCGCTACATGTGTGAACAAAAGAATAGGCTCGTGTAGGTTCACACTAGATGCGTACGCTGAGCGGCTGACTATTCTACACATAAAAGAGCTCAGTATTTGAACCCCCCAATCTTCATACATAACAGATGCTATGTCTTCCCAAGCGCATCTTCGTAAGTTTCTATCACTAAATTCTTCTGAATTCGCATTCCAAATACATTCTCTAGAATGTACTTCTGCAATAAACTTTTCGGTGTCGAACATCGCGAGGTGTCACGTGTCACGTCTGTCCTCATTGAAGTTTGTTTCTCGAGTGTATTGCGGCCGATGCGCGCGGCGGTGCGGGCGCGGCGGAGCGGCGCCATTCGGCAACTGCGTCCGCGTAGCCAATCCGCGTCCGCCGTGCATAGTCGCGTAGTAAAATAATCGGCCACTGAGAGTCAGCGACAACAGGCGACGTAATAGCGTATAGTCGGTTCGGTGTGAACGACAATTTCAATATATATGGAAAAGCAATAAACTGCGTAACGCGCGCTCACAGTCAGCGGCCGACAATACGTTTGGTCTGAACGATGCCTATAGACTAAGAAGTCGGCCGACAGTTGGGCGTCGATTGGCAAGAAAAAATTTAAGAAAGTCTGGATTCCAATTTTTAGATATCAGATACCGGTAAAGTACCTAATCGTTGTAATGTACGTACTGCCATTCATCTCCATACTGATTTATGAGCCTGAATAAACTATCGGGCGACTAAAAGTTTATGCTTACTTATGTTTGTCCCTTTGTCGCGGACATGATTTCATATGCATGAGTGAGCTATCATTGTTTGTCGTGTTTCTTTGACATCGCATTCAAGTTTAGAACTTTTTAACCGACTTCCAAAAAGGAGGAGGTTCTCATTCACGTTTAGGTTAGTGTGTTCACGGCGCTTCGGATTAGTTAAGTGCTCTAAGGAAGCACCAGACCAAGCAAAAACTATGGCGTGTTTCTGTATATAAATCTATGTCGTTCCGTATATGAATCATTGTATTATACTGAGGATAATGTGGGTCTAGTCTGATAGGTCGCACGTGGCTTAGTGACAGTGCAGAGAAGTTAAGGTCGATGTTTGGATGGGAGAGCGTTGTGTTAATATTAATCAAGATTTTGCATTTCGATTTGAATTTCTGTATTTTATATCTCACCATAAATTATCGAGGTACCATATCATCCAAATCATACTGTTCCCTATCTTCCTAAAATATACTTAAACCAACATTAGAATAGAATAGAATATCATTTATTTGCATAAAACATGGTATACAAGATGGTAAGTTAAAATATAATTGAACATACATGTTTTGCTCAATACATAAGCGTGCAAATTTTACATGCATAACAATACAATAATAAGTTATCTAATCTTATGCTCTAGGAATTCCTTGACACTGTAAAAGCTATTAGTAGACAACCATTTATATAATTTGATTTTGAATAATCTTATATTTAACATTTTGAATTCATTTGGAATTTTATTATACACGCGGACACACATAAACATGCAATTTTTATTGTATTTTGCAAGTCTTGGCAAAACATCTAATGTGAGCCTGTAAGGGTCGCGACGGCTTCGAGAATGAATATCGCTGGCTCTAGTGAACAGCTCTATATGTCTTCGGACAAACAAACAAATTTCTAAAATATAAAGGGACGGCAACGGTAACAAATCAAGTTTTTTAAATATCGGCCTACAAGAGTCGTCAGGTTGAAGCCCATATATTGCTCTAATGCATTTTTTTTGAGCGACAAACGCTCTATTTTGATCAGTGCTATTACCCCATATAATTAAGCCATAACGTAGCACCGATTCCACATATGCATGATACGCAGTAATTGACGTTTTAATGTTCGTTACGTTTTTGATCTGTTTTAGTGCATATACAAACTTATTAATTCTTTTGGAAACTGTATCAACATGTGCTTTCCAGTTGATGTCTTGATCCAAAATTACACCAAGAAATTTCGTTTGTGTTACCTCGTGTAATCTATGTATATTCATTTTAATATTAGATTTCGCATTTGATTTATTAAATTGTATATAAACGGACTTCTTTAAATTAATAGATAGGTTATTTTGTTTTAGCCATTCAATTAAACTCTCAACTACGTTATTAATTTCAGTTTCGTGGTCGGCAATTGTATTGTTTCTTTTATCAGATGTCACAATAATAGATATGTCATCGGCGAATAAAATACATTTATGATTAGTTATGTCAATTATCGAATTTATATATAATAGGAATAGAATAGGGCCTAAAACACTTCCCTGTGGGACGCCATATTTATTATAACTGATTTCAGAATAGTGTAATGTCAGATCATTATTATTATCCATTCTTGTAATGGCCACACATTGTCGTCTATTATTTAGATAAGACGATATCCATTGAAGTGAAATGCCTCTTATGCCAATTGATTCCAATTTCTGCAGCAATAAGTCATGAGAAACTAGATCGAAGGCCTTAGATAAATCAAAGAACAGTCCTGTCGTGTAATGATTATGATTAATATTCGTTAATATTATTTTTATTACATTGTAAATCGCTAACGTTGTGGATTTATTTTTTTGAAAGCCAAACTGTTCCTTCTTTATAATATTAAATTTATTACAGAATTCTATTAATCTTTTATACATACATTTTTCAAATATTTTCGATATAATAGGTATTAAGGTTATTGGACGGTAGTTATTAACGTCTGACTTCTCTCCGTTTTTATAAAGAGGCTTAACAATTGACAGCTTCAGAGCTTCAGGAAAAGTGCCAGTTGAAAATGATAAATTAATTAAATATGATAAAATTTCAATTAGTTCATTAGTGCATGCTTTAATAATTTTCGTGTTAATTTCATCATAGCCTTCAGAATTTGTGTTATTTAATGACATTATCACCTCTCTAACTTCATTTTTTGATACTGGTTTAAGAAACATAGAGTGGGCTATTGAACATTCGCTACAGTTTAGTGCTACACAATTACTAGAGGAATGCGCCATATTAATATAGTGTTGATTAAAAACTGTTGCTATTTCTTTGGGATCTGAAATCACCTTGCTATCAATTTGAATATATTCAATGCTATCCCTATGAGTGTTGTCCATGATCTCATCTTTTATTACTCTCCATACAGCTTTACATTTGTTTTCACTGTTGTTTATGAATTTGATGTTAGCGTTCTTTTTTGATGAGTAAATACATTTTTGTAAAATCTTTGAGTATTTGATGTATTTGGTTTTATTTCTTACATTTTTGCTCTTATAATATTTGAAGCGCAAATACCGTTTTGTTTTGCAACACTGTTTTAGACCTTTTGTTATCCAGGTCTGTTTTCTTTTACTATTAAGGTTCACTTTTATCTTTATTCTTGGGAAACACAGATTATGAAAAAGGCATACTAATTCGTGAAAAGAATTAAA